>NC_088415.1:24020807-24320807 GCF_034236695.1 Oncorhynchus nerka | reverse complement strand
CAACACTGAAATGCAGTGCCTTAGACTGCTGCGCCACTCGGGAGCTAGGAACACAAGCATTTTGCCTCACACTCAACAACATCTGCCAAATATGTGTATGTGACCAATAAAATGTTATTTGATTTCATTCACTTGTAGCCTACTTCTTATTTGAAATACCTGTGAGAAGGACCTGATCACGTGATGGGTATTGGCTACATCTGAGAGAACCATGTGAGTGAGAGGTGCTTCGGAGCACCGCAGACGGCAGAAGGGAATTATAATTTGCTTATTAAATTCAACCCAAGGGCACAACGGCCACTTTGGCTACAAAAGGCATGGATTTTTTTAGGGTGCATTATGGCCACACAAGAGGGATGCTGCCAGGAAATTTGAGGCCTGGTGAGAATATTATCAAGTGCTCGTCAAATTGTGAATTAGAGACTGATCAAATGTGGGCAGCTTGCAACTTTTTTCAAATCATCATTGGAGTTCCATCATGCAGCCTCAGAATGTATTAAACATCAAAACATATAACCCAACGTTTGTATCACAAATAAAGTTGCATAAATAACTCTAAATGAAGCATATAAGGAGGATCCATTTTGTTGTTAACCGCTCAACACAGAATAGCCACATGTGTGCACTTCCTTTGAAAACGTTTGAAGAAAATATCCTTTCTATTTTATTAAGCTGTGTTCAATTGTGTTCTTCATTATATCAAATAATTAAAAAGATTGCCACAGAATTCTAAGCAAATCTTGTCTGCTAAATTAACTAGTGTAGCCATATCTGGGCCTAACATAAGGACAACTCAGAGTATGCTGTTCTGTCCATCCGAAATAGACTACATTTTCTTCATATCATATTTCTTTAGACCCGTCTAAATATATTGTGATGGTGTAGGCTATATTACATGGATTTATTAGACTTTTTAAAATGTAGATGTTCCAAAGGTCTGCATCAGTGGCTTGTAGGCTACGTGTGGAAGCCAGGAGATGCTAAACGTGTTTATGCTAATTAACGGTCAATTACCGTGAGACCATCAGTAATTTGCTTGACAATTACCAGCTGACGAAATGTCGTGATCGCTACAGCCCTACACACAGCTCTAAGAATGCAGTTATTTCTTACATTGTTACCCCAGGTAATCTTAGGTTTTATTACATACAGTCGGGAGGAACTATTGGATATAAGAGCAAAATCAACTTACCAACATTACGACCAGGAATAGGACTTTCCCGAAGCAGATCCTCTGTTCGGTCCACCATCCAGGACAATGGATCGGATCACAGCCGGCGACCCAAAACAATGGCGCCGTAGAAGGGGCAGACGGAGCGGTCTTCTGGTCAGGCTTCGTAAATGGGCACATCACTCACCGCTCCCGAGCATACTACTCTCCAATGTCCAGTCTCTTGACAACAAGGTAGACCATATCCAAGCAAGGGTAGCATTCCAGAGAGACACCCAAGACTTAACGTTCTTTGTTTCACGGAAACATGGCTCACTCGAGACACGCTATCTGAGTCGGTACAGCCACCTGGTTTCTTCACGCATCGCGCCGGCAGAAACAAGCATCTCTCTGGTAAGAAGAAGTGCAGGGGTGTATACCTTATGATTAACAAGACGTGGTGTGATCCTAACAACATACAGGAACTCAAGTCCTTTTGTTCACCTGACTTAGAATCCCTCACAATCAAATGCTGACCGCATTATCTACCAAGAGAATTATCTTCAATCATAATCACAGTCGTGTATATTCCCCCACAAGCAGACACATCGACGGCCCTGAAAGAACTTCATTGGACTCTATGTAAACTGGAAACCACATATCCTGAGGCTGCATTTATTGTAGCCAGGGATTTAACAAGGCTAATCTGAAAACAAGGCTCCCCAAATTCTATCAGCATATCGATTGTGCTACCAGGGCTGCCAAAACCCTAGACCACTGTTATTCTAACTTCTGCAACGCATATAAGGCCCTCCCCCTTCCTCCCTTTGGAAAAGCTGACCACGACTCCATTTTGTTGCTCCCAGCCTATAGACAGAAACTAAAACAGGAAGCACCCACGCTCAGGTCTGTTCAACGCTGGTCCGACCAATAGGATTCAAGATTCAAGATTGCTTCGATCACGTGGACTGGGATGTTAACAACTTCCGGCGCCGACTGAGATGGCCGCCTCGTTTCGCGTTCCTAGGAAACTATGCAGTTTTTTGTTTTTTTACGTGTTATTTCTTACATTAGTACCCCAGGTCATCTTAGGTTTCATTACATACAGTCGAGAAGAACTACTGAATATAAGATCAGCGCCAACTCACCATCAGTACGACCAAGAATATGTTTTCCGCGACGCGGATCCGGTGTTCTGCCTTACAAACAGGACAACGGAATGGATCGCATGCAGCGACCCAAGGAAACGACTCCGAAAAAGAGGGAAACGAGGCGGTGTTCTGGTCAGACTCCGAAAAAGGGCACATCGCGCACCACTCCCCAGCATTCTTCTTGCCAATGTCCAGTCTCTTGACAACAAGGTTGACGAAATCCGAGCAAGGGTAGCATTCCAGAGGGACATCAGAGACTGCAACGTTCTCTGCTTCACAGAAACATGGCTTACTGGGAAGACGCTATCCGACGCGGTGCAGCCAACGGGTTTCTCCACGCATCGCGCCGACAGAAACAAACATCTTTCTGGTAAGAAGAGTGGCGGGCGTATGCCTCATGACTAACGAGACATGGTGTGATGAAGGAAACATACAGGAACTCAAATCCTTCTGTTCACCTGATTTAGAATTCCTCACAATCAAATGTAGACCGCATTATCTTCCAAGAGAATTCTCCTCGATTATAATCACAGCCGTATATATCCCCCCAAGCAGACACATCGATGGCTCTGAACGAACTTTATTTAACTCTTTGCAAACTGGAAACCATTTATCCGGAGGCTGCATTCATTGTAGCTGGGGATTTTAACAAAGCTAATCTGAAAACAAGACTCCTAAATTTTACCAGCATATCGATTGCGCAACCAGGGGTGGTAAAACCTTGGATCATTGTTACTCTAACTTCCGCGACGCATATAAGGCCCTGCCCCGCCCCCTTTCGGAAAAGCTGACCACGACTCCATTTTGCTGATCCCTGCCTACAGGCAGAAACTAAAACAAGAGGCTCCCACGCTGAGGTCTGTCCAACGCTGGTCAGACCAAGCTGACTCCACACTCCAAGACTGCTTCCATCACGTGGACTGGGACATGTTTCGTATTGCGTCAGATGGAAATATTGACGAATACGCTGATTCGGTGTGCGAGTTCATTAGAACGTGCGTCGAAGATGTCGTTCCCATAGCAACGATAAAAACATTCCCAAACCAGAAACCGTGGATTGATGGCAGCATTCGCGTGAAACTGAAAGCGCAAACCACTGCTTTTAATCAGGGCAAGGTGTCTGGTAATATGTCCGAATATAAACAATGCAGCTATTCCCTCCGCAAGGCTATTAAACAAGCTAAGCGTCAGTACAGAGACAAAGTGGAATCTCAATTCAATGGCTCAGACACAAGAGGCATGTGGCAGGGTCTACAGTCAATCACGGACTACAAGAAGAAACCCAGCCCAGTCACGGACCAGGATGTCTTGCTCCCAGGCAGACTAAATAACTTTTTGCCCGCTTTGAGGACAATACATTGCCACTGACACGGCCTGCAACGAAAACATGCGGTCTCTCCTTCACTGCAGCCGAGGTGAATAAGACATTTAAAGGTGTTAACCCTCGCAAGGCTGCAGGCCCAGACGGCATCCCCAGCCGCGCCCTCAGAGCATGCGCAGACCAGCTGGCCGGTGTGTTTACGGACATATTCAATCAATCCCTATACCAGTCTGCTGTTCCCACATGCTTCAAGAGGGCCACCATTGTTCCTGTTCCCAAGAAAGCTAAGGTAACTGAGCTAAACGACTACCGCCCTGTAGCACTCACTTCCGTCATCATGAAGTGCTTTGAGAGACTAGTCAAGGACCATATCACCTCCACCCTACCTGACACCCTAGACCCACTCCAATTTGCTTACCGCCCAAATAGGTCCACAGACGATGCAATCTCAACCACACTGCACACTGCCCTAACCCACCTGGACAAGAGGAATACCTATGTGAGAATGCTGTTCATCGACTACAGCTCGGCATTCAACACCATAGTACCCTCCAAGCTCGTCATCAAGCTCGAGACCCTGGGTCTCGACCCCGCCCTGTGCAACTGGGTTCTGGACTTCCTGACGGGCCGCCCCAGGTGGTGAGGGTAGGCAACAACATCTCCTCCCCGCTGATCCTCAACACGGGGCCCCACAAGGGTGCGTTCTGAGCCCTCTCCTGTACTCCCTGTTCACCCACGACTGCGTGGCCATGCACGCCTCCAACTCAATCATCAAGTTTGCGGACGACACAACAGTGGTAGGCTTGATTACCAACAACGACGAGACGGCCTACAGGGAGGAGGTGAGGGCCCTCGGAGTGTGGTGTCAGGAAAATAACCTCACACTCAACGTCAACAAAACTAAGGAGATGATTGTGGACTTCAGGAAACAGCAGAGGGAACACCCCCTATCCACATCGATGGATCAGTAGTGGAGAGGGTAGCAAGTTTTAAGTTCCTCGGCATACACATCACAGACAAACTGAATTGGTCCACTCACACTGACAGCGTCGTGAAGAAGGCGCAGCAGCGCCTCTTCAACCTCAGGAGGCTGAAGAAATTTGGCTTGTCACCAAAAGCACTCACAAACTTCTACAGATGCACAATCGAGAGCATCCTGGCGGGCTGTATCACCGCCTGGTACGGCAACTGCTCCGCCCTCAACCGTAAGGCTCTCCAGAGGGTAGTGAGGTCTGCACAACGCATCACCGGGGCAAACTACCTGCCCTCCAGGACACCTACACCACCCGATGTTACAGGAAGGCCATAAAGATCATCAAGGACATCAACCACCCGAACCACTGCCTGTTCACCCCGCTATCATCCAGAAGGCGAGGTCAGTACAGGTGCATCAAAGCTGGGACCGAGAGACTGAAAAACAGCTTCTATCTCAAGGCCATCAGACTGTTAAACAGCCACCACTAACATTGAGTGGCTGCTGCCAACACACTGTCATTGACACTGACCCAACTCCAGCCACTTTAATAATGGGAAATGATGTAAATATATCACTAGCCACTTTAAACAATGCTACCTTATATAATGTTACTTACCCTACATTATTCATCTCATATGCATATGTATATACTGTACTCTAGATCATCGACTGCATTCTTATGTCACTAGCCACTTTAACTATGCCACTTTGTTTACTTTGTCTACATACTCATCTCATATGTATATACTGTACTCGATACCATCTACTGTATGCTGCTCTGTACCATCACTCATTCATATATCCTTATGTACATATTCCTTATCCCCTTACACTGTGTATAAGACAGTAGTTTTGGAATTGTTAGTTAGATTACTTGTTGGTTATCACTGCATTGTCGGAACTAGAAGCACAAGCATTTCGCTACACTCGGATTAACATCTGCTAACCATGTGTATGTGACAAATAAAATTTGATTTGATTTGATTTGATTTGATATGTTCCTTATTGCGGTGAACAACAACATTGACGAATACCCTGGTTCGGTGTGCAGGTTTATTAACAAGTGCATTGGTGATGTTGTAGCCACAGCGTCTATTAAAACATTCCCAAACCAGAACCCGTGGATTGATGGCAGCATTCGGGCAAAACTGAAAGCACGAACCACTGCTTTTAATCAGGGCCAGGTGACCGGAAACATGACCGAATACAAACAGTGTAGCTATTCCTTCCGCAAGGCAATCAAACAAGCTAAGCGTCAGTACAGAGACAAAGTGGAGTCACAATTCAACGGCTCAGACACGAGAGGTATGTGGCAGGGTCTACAGTCAATCACGGACTATAAAATATCAAATCAAAATCAAATCAAATCAAATGTATTTATATAGCCCTTCGTACATCAGCTGATATCTCAAAGTGCTGTACAGGAAAAGGAAAAAAAAGAAAAGTAAAACCAGCCCCGTCGCGGATCACGATGCCTTGCTCCCAGACAGACTAAACAACTTTTAGGAGGAGAATACAGTGCTACTGACACGGCCCGCTACCAAAACCTGCGGTCTCTCCTTCACTGCAGCCAAGGTGAGTAAAATATTTAAACGTGTTAACCCTCGCAAGGCTGCAGGCCCAGACGGCATCCCCAGCCGCGTCCTCAGAGCATGTGCAGACCAGCTGGATGGTGTGTTTACAGACATATTCAATCAATCCTTATCCCAGTCTGCAGTCCCCACATGCTTCAAGAGGGCCACCACTGTTCCTGTTCCCAAGAAAGCTACGGTAACTGAGCTAAATGACTACCGCTCTCTAGCACTCACTTCCGTCATCATGAAGTGCTTTGAGAGACTAGTCAAGGACCATATCACCTCCACCCTACCTGACACCCTAGACCCACTCCAATTTGCTTACCGCCCCAATAGGTCCACAGACGACGCAATTACCATCACACTGCACACTGCCCTATCCCATCTGGACAAAAGGAATACCTACGTGAGAATGCTGTTCATCGACTACAGCTCAGCATTTAACACCATAGTACCATCCAAAAAGCTTGAGACCCTGGGTCTCGACCCCGCCCTGTGCAACTGGGTCCTGGACTTCCTGACGGGCTGCCCCCAGGTGGTGAGGGTAGGTAACAACATCTCCACCCCGCTGATCCTCAACACTGGGTTCCCACAAGGGTGCATTCTCAGCCCTCCCCTGTACTACCTGTTCACCCACGACTGTGTGGCCATGCACACCTCCAACTCAATCATCAAGTTTGCAGGCGACACTACAGTGGTAGGCTTGATTACCAACAACGACGAGACGGCCTACAGGGAGGATGTGGTGTCAGGAAAATAACCTCACACTCAATGTCAACAAAACAAAGGAGATGATCGTGGACTTCAGGAAACAGCAGAGGGAGCAGCCCCCTATCTACATTGACGGAACAGTAGTGGAGAGGGTGGAGAGTTTTAAGTTCCTCGGCGTACCCATCACGGACAAACTCAAATGGCCCACCCACACAGACAGCGTGGTGAAGAAGGCGCAGCAGCGCCTCTTCAACCTCAGGATGCAGATGCACAATCGAAAGCATCCTGTCGGGCTGTATCACCGCCTGGTACGGCAGCTGCTCCGCCCATAACCGGAAGGCTTTCCAGAGGGTTGTGAGGTCTGCACAACGCATCACCGGGTGCAAACTACCTGCCCTCCAGGACACCTACACCACCCGATGTCACAGGAAGGCCAAAAGATCATCAAGGACAACAACCACCCGAGCCACTGCCTGTTCACCCCGCTATCATCCAGAAGGCGAGGTCAGTACAGGTACATCAAAGCTGGGACTGAGAGACTGAAAAACAGCTTCTATCTCAAGGCCATCAGACTGTTAAACAGCCATCACTAACATTGAGTGGCTGCTGCCAACATACTGACTCAACTCCAGCCATTTTAATAATGGAAAAATTGTTGTAATCAATTTACCACTAGCCACTTTATATTATGTTTACATACCCTACATTACTCATCTCATATGTATATACTGTACGCTATACCATCTACTGCAGGGGTGTCAAACATACGGAACCCTAACCCATACGGAACCGGCCCCCAAGGAGGTTCGATCAGGCCCGCAGGATCATTTGAGATTCTAGTAGATTCTACTGCATCTTGCCTATGCCATTCAGCCATCACTCATTTATATATTTTTATGTGAATATTCGTATTCACTCCTTTACACTTGTGTGTATAAGGCAGTTTTTGTGAAATTGTTAGGTAATATTACTTGTTAGATATTACTGCATGGTCGGAACTAGAAGCGCAAGCATTTTGCTACACTTGCATTAACATCTGCTAACCATGTGTATGTGACAAATGAATTTGATTTGATTTGAAGAACAATTTCACCACAGTGTTCCTTTTCAAAGTGCCTGGGCTCCCATTAAGGTGAGTGATGGGGCCCGGGGTAGGGGCTAAGGTACAGGTGTAAGGTGTAGAGTAGGAAGAACAGGGGAGGGGACAGCCAGGGGAGGGGATAAACGAGTCCCTTTGCTTCTAATTACATCAGACAGACAGATAGACCAGCCCACACTGGCAAAGCTGTCACCAGGCTCAAGGTTTGTTGCTGAGGAGAGAACCATGGGTGTAGAGGCAACCTAACGTGTGTGAGAGAGAGACAAAATGTCTGGTCTGTAAAATGGATTATTGTTTCTGCACAACCTAAAGAAAATGATACATTGACCTCCTTGTACTCATTATGCAGTTGTGTGTACATTGAGTACACAAAACATTAGGAACAACTTCCTAATATTGAGTTACACCATCCCCTATTGCCCTCAGAACCGCCTCAATTGGTCGGGACATGGACTACAAGGTGTCCAGCGTTCCACAGGGATGCTGGCCCATGTTGACTCCAATGCTTCCCACAGTTGCGTCAAGTTAGCTGGATTTCCTTTGGGTGGTGGACCATTCTTGATACACACAGGAAACCCAGCAGCGTTGCAGTTCTTGTCACACTCAAACTGGTTTGCCTGTCACCTACTACCATACCCCATTCAAAGGCACTCAAATCTTTTGTCTTGCTCATTCACCCTGTGAATGGCACTCGTACACAATTAATGTGTCAATTGTCTCAAGGCTTAAAATTCATTATTAAACCTGTCTCCTCAACTTCCTCTACACTGATTGAAGAGGATTTAACAAGTGACATCAATAAGGGATCATAGATTTCACCTGGATTCACCTGGTCAGTCTCTGTCATGGAAAGAGCAGGTATTCCTAATGTTTTGTACACTGTGTATTTGCCAATTGAGTGCTTTGTTTGATCACTGGTTGCTCTGCTTAACTGTTTATATTCTTCTCTCTGTATGTTTGTCTTGTAGAAAGTGTCCCAGTACAGCATCATCGTCCAGGCCACGGACATGGAGGGCAACCTAAACTTTGGCCTGTCCAACACGGCCACCGCCATCATCTCTGTCACAGATATCAATGACAACCCCCCCGAGCTCACCTCCAGAACTGTGAGTGGAGGGAGGAGAGAGGGAAGGGGAACATGGAGGGGGATGGGGAAGGAATGGGAGATGGAGGAGTGGAAGTCAGGGGGAAGGATAGAAGATGAGAGGGATGAGGAGAGAGGGAGAGGGGAAGGGGTGAAACACAGCCCTTGCATCATCTCAGAGAAAGCACACACACCTGACCTGAGTGAAATAAATGTCCAATCTTCAGCTTTCATCACCCAGAAAACAATAGCAAGTAGACCTACTTATGATAATAGTGGTGATAATGGTTATGAGGATGATCCTTAACGTATATAAAAGAAAAGGTCATTCCTGGAGGCACAGTAAATAATGAAGTGTGTGATCAAACGGCATGGAGACTAGCACACATTGCTGCCAACGTATCCATACATCTTCTGCTTACCCGGGGAATGTTGATTGTTATAGTTCCCCCAGCAGTGATGAGTACCTCTTAACCAAGCCTGGGCTCAAAAAGTGCATGCACATGCACACACCAAAGAGACAGACAGACACACACACAGTTGTACCCTGGAGGCACTGTGCTGTCAGATATAGTAAATGTGTGGAGGGTGAGTGGAGGGATGCAGGGATAGGGGAGGTGGGCAGGGCGAGGAGGGGTGGGGTGGAGGTGGGGGGGGCAGGGAGTAGAAGCGGTATTCCTGATAGTTGGGAACTAAGAAAACTCTGGATGGCTGGAATGGGTAGGATGGCTAAAAGAGTAAGGGATGGTTAGCTGAAACAGTAAGTAAGGGGATTCTTCGGCACTAATTTCTACAGCGAGGTGCTTGACACAATGGTGTATAGGGAGCAATGATTCTGTGTTACTTTGTTGGAGCATGTGAGGGTGTGTATAGCAGAGGAGGTATACTTCAGACCTTTTAAGTTATTTATGTGTAAGCAATTAAGAAGATAACTCATCTTATGGTTGTAAGCAAAGATATGACAGGACATGAGCTGAATTGGAATCTGGGTCCTGGGTATGTGTGACAGGTACTACACAGTGCAGGTGGTAATAGTTTGTATGAGTTAACTTATATTCCTTATGTGGCAAACACAATGAAATGTCCCTCTCACACCCCATCAGCTAGAGAAGGTGAGGTGAGAAAGAGAGAAGAGAGAGAGAGAGAGAGAGAGAGAGAGAGAGAGAGAGAGAAGCTTTAGCGTTGATCTGAGATTGTTGTAAAATTTGGGGACAGGCCCTTGAGCATGTGTAGTCGTGTGTGTGTATGTGTGCGTGTGTGTGTGTGTGTCTGTGTGTGCGTGTGTGTGTGTCTCATTAACCCCGTGTCAGTCATTAAGGCGTGCTGGGCTCTCCGGTGGCCCAGGGGGTGATCTGAGCTGATTAATTCAGCTGTTTATCAGCACTCCAATGCAACAGGAAACAGCTTATTCAGGTAGAGAGCTTCACGGTACAATCATTAGTAGAGCACTGAGAGGTGAGGAAGAAGGGGAGGAACGAAGGACATTTAGCAAGAGAGAGGGAGATGGAGGGAGAGCAGGGAAGACAGGGATATAAGAAAGGTAAGAGACAGAAGTGAGAGGAAAGAAAGGGACATCATAAAGATGACCTAACAGTTTAGATTATGATGCCTGTATCTTTGTAGTGACTGGGTGTATTGATACAGCATCCAAAGTGACATTAATAACTTCACCATGCTCAAAGGGATATTCAATGTCTTCCTTTGTTATTTATACCCATCTGGTGGTGGGTTAAAGGAGAAGTGAGTGTGGTAGGTAAGAAGCGACTAAGGAGGTACAGTATTAGATATGATGTACTATTCTAGCTATAACATGTCCATTCGGAGAACATACACACACAGTCAGGCCCATTTTAAATCAGACTCTTCTTTACTGCATTAGGATTCTACAGTTGTGGCAGTGTAATGATGATAGTAGTTTGTAATGGAGTCTCGTCCACTGTATTTGTGTGGGTTAAAGTGCATTTCAATCACCCAGCACAGATGGGGGTAGCTAAATAAATGTTCTGGCTGATATTAATGATGATTGGCCCTGTTATTTTGCAAAGTAAAGGTCTTGGAGCCACGATGAGCAGAGCACTTTTTACAAGCTCCCTCTATAAATCATTCAGTTTACCAGTAGGCTACATAAAATCAATTTTGTCGACAACGCATGCCATTATGCAAATATTTAGGGTTTGCAGTAAATCTATCAAAGCGTCCCAGAAATAGAACGTTTGGGGAATTTCTCTTTAATGTTTGAGATTAATATTTCATCAGGCCTATCAGAGGCTGGCCTATTTTTCAAGGTGGGCAGACAGGCAGTGGGTGGGGTTTGTGTGTGTTTCAAAGTGGATGTGTTTGTCTATTTGTGTGATTATCTGTAATAGAGTATTGCTGTGTTCGAATACTTATACTATCCGCACTGATCATATTATTTGTGACGTAAATTGAGTATGTAGTATGTTTATTGGTCATAGTATGGATATAGTTAGTATGCCAAAAGTTTCCGGATGTCAAACTACATTCGCCCAAAATACGAAGTATACAAGCAGTGGACACTATTTAAGTGCTTTAAGGGCCCATAATGCAATTCTTCAGAAAATGGGAGTGGCTTCACAACGTTTTCAGATTTGAAGAAAATGGTGGAAAATATGCTGCCAAAATCCAATGAGAGCAGATACAAATTCATTGCTTTAACTAATTATGACAAATGTTAAGAAAATGTTGAGCAATGTAATAAAGTAATGACTTTTTAAATAAGTTACGTTATACGTTATGTTGGCTGACAATTTGTTAGCTACACTATCCTTACGAACCGCATAGCATATCATTACAGCAGTATGTACCGGTATGTTAGCTAGCTACATAACATTAGTTGGCTACTAATACATCGAACTTGCCAGTATATTAACTATATGCTATCTAACTAACTACCCAGAGTTTATTGACTTGATTATTCACATCATTCTTAGCATAGCTAAGTGAGATGGTCATTGTGCATTCTCAATGGACATTGTTAATGAAGTCATAAGATGTCTAGCTAGTAATTTGTTATGCTAACAAGCTAGCCAGAAGTTACATAGCAACAGCATCAACTTCCAGGAGACAGGTGTAGCGCTAGTTCCATCAACTGAAAGGATACCGTTCGTTTACAGTATACTAAAATGAACTTATAGTATGTAGTATATACTCTTAATAAGTATGTGGTATACAGTACGTTAGTATGGGTATTCGAACACAGCTTATGTGTGTCTGTATTGGTGTGTAGTTTCTTTCTGTGAGTTTTAGAAAAAAGTACACGTGTTTGTGTGCGTGCATGCATGTGTGTGTACCCCATGCTCAGTAGTGAGGAATAACCCCAGCCAGTAGGAACACCAGCTTTGCCTGCATCTTGTTCTCCTGCCTCATCCTTACATCACCTGGGCCCCATGATGAAGCTCCCTGTCACCCCCCTCTCTCCCTCTGCCTCTCCCACCTCCCCTTACCTCTCCCTACACCTCCCCCTACTTCTCCCTACACCTCCCCTACTCCTCCCCCAGCCTTCCCCTACACTTCCCCCTACTCCTCCCCCAGCCTTCCCCTACACCTCCCCCTGCCTCTCATACACATCCCCCTTTCTCCCTTACACCTCCCCCTGCCTCCCTTACACCTCCCCTGCCTCCCTTAACCTCCACCTACGACTCCCCTGCCTCCATACACCTCCATCTGCCTCCCTTAATCTCTACCTACACCTACACCTCCCCCTGCCTCCCCTACACCTCCCCCTGCCTCCATACACCTCCACCTACACCTCCACCTGCCTCCATACACCTCCACCTACACCTCTCCCTGCCTCCCCTACACCTCCCCCTGCCTCCCCTACACCTCCCCCTGCCTCCATACACCTCCACCTACACCTCCACCTGCCTCCATAAACCTCCACCTACACCTCCCCCTGCCTCCATACACCTCCCCCTGCCTCTCACACCTTCACTACACCTCCTCCTGCCTCCACTACACCTCCCCCTACCTCCACTACACCTCCCCCTGCCTCCCTTACACCTCCCCTGCCTCCACTACACCTCTCCCTGCCTCCACTATACCTCTCCCTGCCTCCACTATACCTCCCCCTGCCTCCACTACACCTCCCCCTGCCTCCCTACACCTCCCCCTGCCTCCACTACACCTCCCCTTGCCTCCACTACACCTCCCCCTGCCTCCCCTACACCTCCCCGGCCTCCACTACACCTCCCCCTGCCTCCACTACACCTCCTCCTGCTTCCCCTACACCTCCCCTGCCTCTACTATACCTCCCCTGCCTCCACTACACCTCCCCTGCCTCCCTACACCTCCCCATGCCTCCACTACACCTCCTCCTGCCTCCCCTACACCTCCCCTGCCTCCTCTACACCTCCCCTGCCTCCATACACCTCCCCCTGCCTCCCTTACACCTTCACTACACCTCCCCTGCCTCCCTTACACCTCCCCTGCCTCCACTACACCTCTCCCGGCCTCCACTACACCTCCCCTGCCTCCACTACACCTCCTCCTGCTTCCCCTACACCTCCCCTGCCTCTACTACACCTCCCCCTGCCTCCACTACACCTCCCCCTGCCTCCCCCTACACCTCCCCATGCCTCCACTACACCTCCTCCTGCCTCCCCTACACCTCCCCTGCCTCCCCTACACCTCCCCCTGCCTCCACTACACCTCCTCCTGCCTCCCCTACACCTCCCCCTGCCTCCCCTACACCTCCCCCTGCCTCCCCTACACCTCCCCTGCCTCCACTACACCTCCCCCTGCCTCCCCTACACCTCCCCCTGCCTCCACTACACCTCCCCCTGCCTCCACTATACCTCCCCTGCCTCCCCTACACCTCCCCATGCCTCCACTACACCTCCCCCTGCCTCCACTACACCTCCCCTGCCTCCCCTACACCTCCCCCTGCCTCCACTACACCTCCCCCTGCCTCCCCTACACCTCCCCTGCCTCCACTACACCTCCCCCTGCCTCCACTACACCTCCCCTGCCTCCCCTACACCTCCCCCTGCCTCCACTACACCTCCCCTGCCTCCCCTACACCTCCCCTGCCTCCACTACACCTCCCCTGCCTCCACTACACCTCCCCCTGCCTCCCCTACACCTCCCCATGCCTCCACTACACCTCCCCCTGCCTCCCTACACCTCCCCCTGCCTCCACTACATCTCCCCCTGTCTCCCCTACACCTCCCCATGCCTCCACTACACCTCCCCCTGCCTCCACTACACCTCCCCCTGCCTTAGTGTGGTTATATATGGTCCCTATTACAGAGATACATTTTCTCAAATTAGTATGGAGTATACCCTGGCCTAGCCGATAGTAGCGGCAAAGCAGACTTAGTTAAGAGTGTGCACACACACGCTGCCTCTTTATCCAATCCTAGCAGACCAACAGGACCACTCCTCTGTTTCCTTAAGAATGTCATTGGTTCTCTATAGACAACCCTCTTGCCACAGCTCCCTAATCTGCCTGTGTCTGTGTGCTGGGTCTCTGTGTCTCTTTGTGTCTATGTGAGGGCATGGCAGGGTATTATGGTCTGTTGGGAGTGTTTAGGCCGGGGCTTTACTCTTTGATATCCCACACTCACCATAAGAGGCTCAACGGCTCCTCCATGCCTGTTACCCATGACGACACGGTGACTCTGTGTGGCGGCGCTATAGCTGTAGTACACGCCTGTTGCTATGACGAGATGAAGAAAGACGTGGAAACCACTGCTAGTGCTGGTGATGGGGTGGATAGGGCCGGAGGTAAGGTTGGTAGGGGGTATTTGGGGGGTCAGGAGTAGGTAAGGGGGCTAATGTTGTTATTGTGTACGGTCCAGGCATACAGAGAGAGTCCCCTGACCTTGTAACGGCTGTAGAGCTGTGATCAGTTCCCAACCATTACAGACAGACGCATGACAGGCAGCAGCTCACTCTTCTGCTGTGTGGTCTTATCAGGACAGAGCACGTTTCTGCTGCGAGAGAACCTCTAAAACCCACTCAGAAAGAGGCACAAACACATGCACACTGCTGCTTGAGCCTTCCCAAAATCAGGCATTTTCTCTCCCTCCATCCCTTGCTCTCTCTCTTGCTCCCTCAGTTTCTCAGAAGAACATAAAGGAAGAAAACTCTGTTCTCACCAAAGATGGGAGTAGGAGGGCGCAACAAGAAAATTATTCAGAACAAGACAGAATGTGGAGGCAGAGGACAGTAGGGTGTTTAGTTAGTTTAATGCTCTGGAGTAGTTTGTGGAGTGACATGATAACTAAGCCATTTGACTGCCTACAAAGGAGAAGATTTCCTCTAACTTCCTCTAATCTCTCTCTCCCTTTTTCTTTCCCCTCCCAGTTTTCGGGGGAGGTTCCAGAGAACCGGATCAATGTTGCGGTTGCCAACCTGACCGTGATTGACCGCGACCAGCCACGCTCGCCCAACTGGAACGCTGTATACAGGATCATCAGCGGTGACCCCATAGGTCACTTCACCATCATCACCGACCCACACACCAATGACGGCATGGTTACTGTGGTGAAGGTAAGGCCCTGCGACCAACCAAGACATATCTAATTAAAGTCTATTTGTCGCAGCCACAGATTAGCAGATGTTAATGCAGGTACAGTGAAATGCTTATGTTTCTAGCAGTGCAGTAAGTATCTCACAGTACAATAATCAATTAACTAAAATATAAAAGAAGAAACAAGAAGAGCTTGAGCCCTCAAAAGTGACCACACCTCAGCAATTTACAACTTTTTTTTTTACCAGAATGGTGAAATTTGACACTTTCTTGGTGTATGCAGCACTGATATTCTCCAGTTCTCACCTAGAACTTATCATATCTATTTTAAAAACATATGTCTTCACCAAGGTTGAGGTTGATGTAGTACAGACAGTGTTGTTATCCCATTCATCAATTATGTGTTGCATGTCAGATCTACACTGAGTGTACAAAACATTAAGGACACCTTTCTAATATTGAGTTGCACATCCCCATGCTTTTTGCCCTCAGAACAGCCTCAAATTGCTGGGGCATGGACCTTACAAGGTGTCTAAAGCGTTCCACAGGGATGCTGGCACATGTTGACAATCCAGCAGCGTTGCAGTTCTTGACACAAACTTGTGCGCCTGGTGTAACCAACTGTATATAGCCACCCGGACACTCACACTTCAGGTTGACTTGGTTTTATCTGCCGCAAAAGATATTAAACAGTGATGACAGGCATTGACAGGATGGTCACAGCCACACATTCACTGGTTAGGTAAGACACAATATAGATTTTAGATAGGAGCAACAGTAATGACCTCAATGTGATTGAATTTGTATTTATTTATTTATTTCACATTTTATTTTTGCAGGTAGGCCGGTTGAGAACAAGTTCTCATTTACAACTGCGACCTGGCCAAGATAAAGCAAAGCAGTGCGACACAAACAACAACACAGAGTTACACATGGAATAAACAAACATACAGTCAATAACACAATAGAAAAAGTATATATACAGTGTGTGCAAATGGCGTAAGGAGGTAAGGCAATAAATAGGCCAGAGTAGCGAAGTAATTACAATTTAGCAAATTAACACTGGAGTGATAGATGTGCAAGTAGAAATACTGGTGTGCAAAAGAGCAAAAAAAGTCAATAAAAACAATATGGGGATGAGGTAGGTAGTCGGATGGGCTATTTACAGATGGGATGTGTACAGCTGCAGGGATTGGTAAGCTGCTCAGATAGCTGATGCTTAAAGTTAGTGAGGGAGATCTAAGTCTCCAACTTCAGCGATTTTTGCAATTCGTTCCAGTTATTGGCACTGACATCAATCCATAAATACAGTGCACAAGTACAACCCTTTTTATACTATAAACCTTTTAAATGTAGTATGAAAAAACATTCACTTCATATTTCAATAAATCACCTGCTAGCAATAGAGTGTGACATTACAGTGCACTGACTTACATGCTGACCACACCGCTCGCAGAGCGTGCACACAAAAAATGTACCCATACATGTTATTCAATCATTGCAACCACACTGCTCGCAAGCATCTGCGTGGCCAGGTGCTAAAATATAAATAGGTTCTATTTGTGACGCTCAACGCGATGCAAGTTTGGCCTATCCCATCTCCTCATTGGTGTTTAGAAGCATATAACCATGTGGGTGATTGAAAGATGAACTGACGTCCACACTCCAGTTGGTTCAAAGAAGTAAAAAAAAAAAAAAAAACTAAGGAAGCCTGAGGAAGGAGGAGAGAGGATGAGAAAGGAATTTGTTTTACCTGTGGATTAATTGTAAAGGACCTTGTGCATTTCACGTAAAATAACAACCCAATGTTTATATCCCAGGACAAATTAGCTAGCAACAGCAAGCTAGCTAGCTAAATTGCCATAAATGTTTAATGTTTTTCAACCTGTCCTCAAATTAATATAATTGGTTCAGAGTTTGTCTTGATATGTTAACCGGCGTGTCCTGATCGTGTCTGGTGTGGGGGTACAAAATCAACATGCGCATACAGGTGCATGTTATAGTGCAAGTTAGCGCTTTGTTAACATGGCTAGCCAAGCCAGCAAATACCTGGATAACTTGCCGGAATAGGCTTTAAATACATTAATGGTGACATAAATATGTACATAGTCACATTTGCTATTGACTTTGGGATATATGAACCAGTTTGCCACTATTGTGTTATATAGTTTTTATCTTTTTTTTTTATGTACAGAGGAAGGAGACACAAACCTCTCAGAATATCTCTCTCAAACTAAAGAACAGGCAGACCAACTTTCCAAATAGGAGAGAAGAACTCAAAATTCCACTAGTTCTTTCAAGGAAAATAATACAAAAATCTGTCTGAAGACCTCTCATATTGCCAACCTTACTAGTATGGCCTCAAATATTTGGATGAATTCGACAACACATAATGAAAGGAAACTGTATTTATATCACACCTTTTTCTGAAGTGAATGGTTTCACCCACTACTCTGCCCGCAAACTGCGGTGTTCTTTGATATCTGCATTGCGCGGAATGCGAGCAAGGTTGATGGAAACTACATTTTGACTTTGTCACACTGGCACCTACTACCATACCCTGTTCAAAGGCACTTAAATCTTTTGTCTTACCCATTCACCCTCTGAATGGCACACATACACAATCCATTTCTCAATTGTCTCAAGGCTTAAAAATCCTTCTTTAACCTGTCTCCTCCCCTTCATTTCCCTATTCCACTGTCTGTGGAATAGGCTTTGAGTCTCTCTGGGCACCAAAGCCGGAATGGCTACCAACTCTAATCGGTTTCACATCAGAAAAACTGTAACGCGTAGGTAGCAGGGAAACATCTGAATTGATGTAGTATGTATTTACCGAGGGGGCCTCTCTGGCTGCTAGTGGAGGCACATCAGCAGAACACACTGACATCTCTCACAAGTTTACTGAGACGGCCCACCTGGGACCATGGCTGCTCTATAAACATGGACCGAGGTCTTAACCTGCACAATTAGAGAACTGTCTAGGGAACCAACACGCATACATTTTAAATCCTGGATTAAAACAGAGGCATCACACAAACACATACAGACAAACATGCACACACATACGCGTGTACTTACCCACACAAACATCCACACACACATTCGTCTTTAAGTCATTAGGATATGTAAATTGAAGTGTGTGATGAGCATAGGAAATGACAGGGGTGACTACATGCCAGAGAGAGGAAAGGAAATGAGAAGGGGAGGATAAGGTGATAGGAGGAGGATGGAGAAGGAAGGAAGGGGAAGGGAGGAGTAGAGGGAGCTGGGGAAGGGAAGCGGTTCGATAGAGAGAGGCGGAAGAGCAGTCAGAGAGGACAAAAAGAAAAGAGGGGAGGTGGAGAGGGAGCACTGCACCACTGGCTATGGATCAAAGAGCTCCAAGCACGTTCAGCCTTCTGATAGGGCCCCAGTACATCACTGGTTCACTCACACACACACACACACACACACACACACACACACACACACACACACACACACACACACAGACACAGACACAGACACAGACACAGACAGACAGGGCACATCAACACCAGCCTCCTCTTCTCATTATCAGTACACGCAGGCACGCACGCACGCACACACCACGATAGCATCTGTCAGATCCAATCCCCTCATCACTCTGGCTGCTTTATTATGAATGCTTTTATATCGTCGCCTACCGCGTCCGTTAACACGAACACTAAGGCGAAGCAACACACAGATGTGCTCCAAATCATTACTGTCACCAGCAGACACCGGCCTCCGGGTGCTAATCATCAACTGGATCGCTAACTGTACTCAGAGCCAGCCAGCAGCATGCAATACCTAACATATTTGTTGTGTGTGTTTCTGGAGGTTACCTGAATCTAATTGTGTTGTTGTCATTAAGCCAGCCCAGAGCTGTCACTTCGTTTTAGGCTCACACGGCAGACCGCCTTGTAGGTGGCTGGAGCTAGCCAACACACACACATGAGCACGTACGCACACACACACACACACACATTCCCACTCACGCAAACATACACACACGGTGAGGGGAGGGGAGTTTACCCAGTGTGAATTTAACAGGGAGCGCCAGCCCCAACGGCAGCCGGTCCATGAATTGTTTAAGACCTGCCTAACTCACTCAGTGTTAGCAGGGTAATTACAGGTAGGGGTGCAGAGGTCCCTCTAAGTTTAGTGATAACGCTGTTCCAATTCATCCTAGCTAGCGCAGAGCTAGCGCTGCTCAGCACCAGGGCTGTTCATTACTTCCTTTATCGTCAATAGGGCTCAGCTCTGCTCTCGCTCTCTCTCTCAAGAGCTGCAGGTGGAGGATAGAGGGACAGAGGAACTGGAGGAGAATGTTTAAGTGTTCTGGGAATGGGGGAGTTAGATATCACTGTGAGTTTGATCTCTCTCTTGTTATTTCTCTCCCATCTATTTCTTCTAACCATAGTGTAGGGCAGGCATGGGCAATTATTTTCCATGGTGGGCCACATTATAATATATTTTTGCCATCACGGGCCAGAATCATATTGTAGGATTTTTCATCATGTGTATGACTGTGTTGACAGATATATCTACTGTAAATCACATCCAGAAATGCTACCTATTTTACTTTTTTAACATGCACAGAAATAAACAAGATCCATGTTCTATTATTTTCCTTATTAAATGAAAACTATAGAATGGTATTTTCATTATTAAACATGCAATGAACTACACAGAGGGAAAAGTACACTTTGCATTCAGCACCACGGACAGAACTCTTGTTAACGGCTATGCACAATAACACAAAGAGAGAGAGCTCAACATTACATTTAAACTACTCAATCAGTGTGAGGAGTGACGTCTCTGATGGGCATTGACTAGAGCAGTGAAGTCAGGTATGGTTTCTGACGTCGCTATGAGCAGGATTGCTGAGAGGTGAGAGTCAGTAAGAGATGATCTGTGCCTTGACTTGGTATATTTCATCACTGAAAATGTCTGTTCACATACATAGGTTGACCCAAACAGTACAAACATCTTCTGAGCATGACTCCTAATCTTTGGGAAGTTTTGTTCATCGAGATGCATAGAACCGCGTCAGTGACATTGTTTTAAATAGTTCTCCAATCACTGCATCAGACTAAAGATGCTCTAGTTGCAGGTCAGTGGGAGCGTTATCCACATTGAAGGTGAAAGGAGAGGAAACCAACAGCATGTCATTTTCCAACACTTTGAAATCCTCAAAACGACGAGAAAACTCACTGTTCAAAGCACGCAGCAGGGATGTATACTTCTCCCTCTGGTCATCTGATAGGGAAAAGACTAGTAGTGTCGGAAGGTGGGTGAGGTTGTTGACTTCTACTTGTTGGGTCAGGAGGAGTCATTTTCCCTTGAAGGCTTTGACAAGGCTGTACATCTGATGTGCAAAAAGGCCCTTCCCTTGTAGTTTGGAATGCAGTTCATTCATGAGGGCCAAGATGTCCACGGTGAAGGCAAAAATCAGCCAACCATTCTTTATCTTGCCGTTGAGGGAAATCCACATTTTCCTTTCATTTGCAAAACGTCATTAATCTCTGACTTCAGGTCCCACACCCTTGAAAGCACCTTCCCCAAACTCAGCCATCTCACGTTTGTGTGGTAGGTATGATCTGCATGACCCAACTGTCTCTTCTGACAGTGAGACAAACTGCCTGTGGTTTAAACATTTGTCTCTTATGAAGTTTACCACTTTAGTGACTGTATCCACACTATGGCTCATTTTTAGAACACACTTACAGAGCACCTCCTGATGAATAATGCAATGTAGGAAAATAATTTTCTGATCTGGGTTCAGCTCAGCTACTTGATCTTGTATCCTTTTCAAAAGGCCACATTTTTTTCCTGTCAAGTTTGGGCACCCATCAGTGGTCACACTGGAAAACTTTTCAAAACTCAGTCCCAGCTTTGCCACACACTTATTAACCTCCTCCAATAAATATTTCCCTGTGGTTGTGCTCTTCATTGACTGCACTGAAGCAAGCTCCTCTGTCATTTCAAAATCTGTGGTTATTCCTTGTAAGAATATGAACAACGGCTCCGTGTCACGTGCATCACTGCTGGAAACATTTTCAAACAGCTCTTTGTTGTCAGGGCAAAGTATTGCTGCAGAGTCAATTAAACATTCTTTAATGAATTCGCCCTCAGTGAATGGCTTGCTATGTTTAGCACTTTTGTGGGACAGTACATAACTAGCTCTCGCAATTCCGTCATTTGCTGAATGTAGTTTTGTGAAATGTCCTTGCTGCTTTTGCAACTGAGAAAGCAACTCTTTCGATGCACTTGCCCTCTGCTCAGAAGACATATTCCTATGTTTCTCTGAATGCTTCGTCTGGAAGTGTCAGGACAAGTTGTAAGTCTTTCAAGACAGCGATGCTCTCTTTGCTCACTAAGCATTCCCTGATACTTCAATAAAAATGATTTTGATTACCACTTGCTGGAACACTCTACATTCACTGTCTACTTTCCTTTTCTTTGAAAAACACATTTTTGCACAATTTCCAGCTAGCTACTATTTGTAAATGTGACTTGTTTGTCAGCCTGTCAGTCACTGTCTGTCCTTGTGCAGTTGTTATTTATAGGTACCTTCAAAATAAATGTCCCACAAGCAGTGGGAGTTCAATCATTACACAAAGGAAAGTATTCATTGGGCTTTTAATTTGAATAACAAATACGCGTTTCAAAACTTTACTATTGCAAATTCTTTACATGATCTGAACATGATTCCACAGGCCGTATTGAATCAAGTCGCGGGCCGCATATGGCACACGGGCCGGCCTTTTCCCAGGCCTGGTGTAGAGGCTTTGTTTCTTTTTCTCATTTTATTTGACTACACCCCTTATTAGTGTTATCTTATTGTCTCTCTCTCATCTTCTTTTTGTATGATGCCTATTTTTATCTTTTTATCTAGACTTCTTCTGTCAGTCATGTGTGATTGCTCTTATCATGCCATTTGATGGAGTATGAGATTACTAATCCTAACCTAATTATCTGCCTCCTCCTCTCACCTCTCCTCTCTCTCCCCCAACTCCGTCTCCAGCCGGTGGACTTTGAGCAGAACAGGGCCTTCATGCTGACGGTGGTGGTCAATAACCAGGCTCCGCTGGCCAGTGGGATCCAGTCGTCCCTCCAGTCCACATCCGGGGTCACCATCTCTGTGGTAGACATCAACGAACCGCCCTTCTTCCCCACCAACCCCAAATCCATCCGCTTTGAGGAGGGTGTTCCTGCTGGCACCTCTCTCACCACCTTCTCAGCCAGCGACCCTGACCGCTTCATGCAGCAGACCATCAGGTGCTGGACACACACACACACACATTTACACACACACACACACACACACACATTCACTCACCACCTTCTCAGCCTGCAACCCTGACCACTTCTTGTAACAGATCATTAGGTACAGTGGGGAACTATACAAACTGTCCCTCTCTCTTAAGAATTCTGTGTATACGCAGTCAGTTAAGAGCTGCCCTTCCACCTGTATGAGAGAGAGAGAGAGCGAGCGAGAGACTCCTGGGTAATCAGAGCCATGTGTATTCTAAAGGTATAGATAGGGGACACACACACACATTCAAACACACACAGCACCTGGCCCCATCCCAAAGGCCTGACACAGCACTGTACACCTGCAGTGTTTCCAGGGTTCTCACATTATTGGCTGTGACTCTAAACTAACCTTTAAATTACCACCTGGCTTTTTAAAGGCTGCCTGTGGAGCACTGCAGTGTCTTAACTTCCTCAATGTCAGCTGATCTATGACATTATTATGTTGATTACCCACACATACTGAATACCTCCTCTCAGAGATTGTGTCCAGTGTGTATGGATGGCTGGTTCACTCTCTCCAGCGCCAAGCCCAGAATCATCCTTGTGTTCCGTTTTCCTCGCTCTCTCTCTCTTTCGCTCTCTCTCTTGTGAAAAGATCGAAACAAGTTTGCCAGTTAATTTCACAGCAAATGAGAGTAAATTGGGTGTACCAGCTGGGCTCTGTATCTTGCTGCAGCACTCCCTCTCTCTCCTTCTCTCTCGCTTTGCTTTCTCTCTCCCCATCTTCCTTTTCCCTCTCTCTCCTCTCTCACTTTGCTTTCTCTCTCCCCATCTTCCTTTTCCCTCTCTCTCTCTCTCTCCTTCTCTCTCGCTTTGCTTTCTCTCTCCCCATCTTCCTTTTCCCTCTCTCTCGATCTCCCCTTCCTTTTCCGTACACCAGTTTCAGCTTGCAGTACATCTTGGAGATAAGTTTGGCTAGCAGAGGCACACCATGTTCTGTCACGGTCTGCTACACACATTCATACACACACACACTCTCTCTCTCTCTCGTTCCCTCTTGCTCTCCAAACCTCTCTCTCTTTCTTTGTCTCTCACACACAGACACATACATGCACACTGATACCCAATCAATTCTGCTGCCCATCCAGCATGATTAGCCATTTACCCACACTGGAGCCTTAACAAACTAGTGGGACAGTTTGTCCACCTCAGCCTCCAATGTGGTTTCATCTGTACTGAAGTCCCCCATATAAAAATGTTTACAAAATTCACTGTAGTGTTTTTGTGAACATTACTGTAGTATATACTGTAGTATTTACAGTTAACTATATTATAAATAATATAGTAAAAGAAAACTGTAGTATATACTTTAGTAATTAATGTAGTGTTTTTGCAGACTAGTATATTGTAGTATTTACTGTAGTTTTTCATTAACATTTTTTTTTTTTTATCAGAAACTCACTTCTTTAGCCAATGTGCAGATTTTGTCAAAGATCCGTGATATCTCTATGTGACTGAGGGAGATGGCTGAAAAGGACGAGTGTAGGAAAGCGGAAGGGAGCTGATAAGTAAGGGAAAGGTAACGAACAAGATAGAAGGGAAGAAGTGTCTGAACAGGTCAAGGAAAAGCAAGTGCACGGGAGGTTTGGAGAGTTGAGAAAGGGGAGGTCAGGGCTAGAACTTGACGGTAGAGATCTTCATGGGTCCAAAAAGTTGGACCTGTTCGAAAATAAACCTTGGGCTTTCCCACCTAGACCCGATATGCATAATGTTTTTTTAAATTTAGAGACCTGTTCCGAACAGACCAAAGGACAACTAGACCCGTTCTGTATAGACCTGGTTGAATCCAGACCCGGACCGATCCGAGTGAAGCAGCAGAAAAGTCATTATTTAAGCTAATTTATTATCTAGAAGTGATCAAGTGCGAGAGGAGGGAGAAAGAGGTGCAGCTCTAGCAGGCGGGGGAGGGGCTGTACTGTGAGTGAGTGACACAGGGAGCAGGAAGGAGGGAGGGAGGGAGACAACTCAAACTATAGTAGACTAATAGCTGCCATAGCTAGGTTATTTATCATAAAATATGATTACATAGTACCTGTCTTGACTGCATCAAACTGGGAGAAGCTAGTTAAGCTAACGTTAGCTAGCTAGGCTAATTGAGGCTGCAGTGCATTCGCTTTTTCATCCTACAGTTACAAATACAACTCCATTTAGAATATTAATTAGCAACCTACCTGTTGGCTCGTGGTCGTTGTAGCCTATCCTTCTCCTTTAAATTCCGTCATTTTAATTCCATCTTCCATTGATTAGATATCTCCTAACTTTTGCCACACACGGAGGCTCTACTTGACAGTTTTTCTTCAGACCAGTGGCAGGCAGTGAGTTTTAGGGGGGGTCAGGGGCCAGGGGATTGGGGGATGGAGAGGGGGTAGAGGGGGAGCCTGGGAGGGAGGAATCAGGCATCACCTGTCGGGTCCAAACCAGTGTGGCGAGGTGTGGGATTGAGAAACATGCATAAATAATTACCCAGACTACCTTGCATGGGCTGGAGGAAGGCTAGGAGGACATACATTTTTGATTCTCAGGGACAGGCTTCCACTAGCATCACTAACCCCACCAGACTTCATACTAGATCTTATTCACTCCTCACACCCACTTTCCAGTACCACCAACCTGGATATACATAGAGAGACTGATCAAGGTATTGTATGAAGACATTGGAATTGTATTATTAACATTTGCGGAATTTATATACGTTTTACTTCTTTGTGTCTTTCAAAGCACCAGAGCAAACACAGACTTAAAGTTCCAGACAGTAGTGAAGCAATAAGAACCAAATAAATTAAATCATAAAACTGAATCCAACTAATCAAACTGCAGCTCCAACAGGTATATTGCACTGGTCATCCCCAAAGCCAACACTTCCTTTGGCCACCATTCCTTCCAGTTCTCTGCTGCCAATGACTGGAACGAATTGCAAAAATATCTGAGTCTTATATCTCCCTCTCTCCCTCTCCCTCTCGAACTTTAAGCATCAGCTGTCAGAAAAGCTTACCGATCACTGTATCTGTATACAGCCAATCTGTAAATAGCAATTATTTATTGTAATTAATCATTATTTAGCCTCTATGGCCTATTTATTGCCTTACCTCCCTACTCTTCTACATTTGCACACACTGTACATAGATTTTTCTATTGTGTTATTGACCGTACATTTGTTTATGTGTAACTCTGTGGTGTAGTTTTTGTCGTACTGCTTTGCTTTATCTTGGCCAGGTCGCAGTTGTAAATGAGAACTTGCTCTCAACTGGCCTACCTGGTAAAACAAAGGTGAAATAAAACAATAAAATAGGTTTTAGGTTTTAATATCAGCAATTAAATCAAAGAATTGACTCTGGCAAACCAAACCAGATCGTTGTTACTTGAAAAGCACATTCCCTCCAGTCGTGTCAGTTGGAGAAGGCAGCAGTAGTCTGTGTTGTCCTGATGAGGGTTCTCTCCCATCTGTCCTCATACAGAGAGTGTCAGATGTTGCACACTGACACACTCATCAGCTGGTGTGTGTGTGTGTGTGTGTGTCTGTCTGTCTGTCTGTCTGTCTGTCTGTCTGTCTGTCTGTCTGTCTGTCTGTCTGTCTGTGTGTCTGTGTGTCTGTGTGTTTGTTAGAGGTCGACCGATTAATCGGAATGGCCGATTTAATTAGGGCCGATTTCAAGTTTTCACAACAATCGGAAATCTGTATTTTTGGTCGCAGATTGGCCGATAAAAAATAAAAAAAACTTTATTTAACTAGGCAAGTCAGTTAAGAACACATTCTTATTTTCAATGACGTCCTAGGAACGGTGGGCTAACTGCCTTGTTCATTGGCAGAACAACATATTTTCACATTGTCAGCTCGGGGGATCCAATCTTGCAACCTTACAGTTAACTAGTTCAACGCAATAACGACATGCCTCTCTCTTGTTGTACTCCACAAGGAGACTGCCTGTTACGCGAATGCAGTAAGCCAAGGTAAGTTGCTAGCTAGCATTAAACTTATCTTATAAAAAACTATCAATCATAATCACTAGTTAACTACACATGGTTGATGATATTACTAAATATTATCTAGCGTGTCCTGCGTTGCATAAAATCTGACTGAGCATACAAGCATACAAGTATCTGACTGAGCGGTGGTAGGCAGAAGCAGGCGCATAAACATTCATTCAAACAGCACTTTCGTGCGTTTTGCCAGCAGCTCTTCGTTGTGTGTCAAGCATTGCGCTGTTTATGACTTCAATCCTATCAACTCCCGAGATGAGGATGGTGTAATCGAAGTGAAATGGCTAGCTAGTTAGCGTGTGCTAATTAGTGACGGAAGCTATACTGATACACTGGCAATACTAAAGTGCCTATAAGAATATCCAATAGTCAAAGGTTAATGAAATACAAATGGTATAGAGGGAAATAGTCCTATAATTCATATAATAACTACAACCTAAAGCTTCTTACCTGGGAATATTGAAGACTCATGTTAAAAGGAACCACCAGCTTTCATATGTTCTCATGTTCTGAGCAAGGAACTGAAACGTTAGCTTTCTTACATAGCACATATTGCACTTTTACTTTCTTCTCCAACACTTTGTTTTTGCATTATTTAAACCAAACTGAACATGTTTCGTCTGCTAAATGACTTAAATGTAAATGTAAATTTACTTGAGGCTAAATTGATTTTATTGATGTATTATATTAAGTTAAAATAAGTGTTTCTGTATTGTTGTAATTGTCAATATTACAAAAAAAAGTAATCGGTATCGGCGTTGAAAAATCATGATCGGTCGACCTCTTGTGTGTGTGTGTGTGTGTGTGTGTGTGTGTGTGTGTGTGTGTGTGTGTGTGTGTGAATCATGTGGGATCAGGAAAGGTTGGAGGGTGGGCGACTGAGATCCGTTGGGTAAATTCTAGGTTCAAAGTTCCAAGATCAGCTGGTAAAATGATGAGCTCCTAATATCTAGTATTATATACAGTTGATGTCGGAAGTTTACATATACTTAGGTTGGAGTGATTAAAACTAGTTTTTCAACCACTCCACAAATGTCTTGTTAACAAACTATAGTTTTGGCAAGTCGGTTAGGACATCGACTTTGAGCATGACACAAGTCATTTTTCCAACAATTGTTTACAGACAGATTATTTCATTTATAATTCACTGTATCATAATTCCAGTGGGTCAGAAGTTTACATACAATAAGTTGACTGTGCCTTTAAACAGCTTGTAAAATTCCCAAAAATGATGTGATGGCTTTAGAAGCTTCGGATAGGCTAATTGACATAATTTGAGTCAATTGGAGGTGTACCTGTGGATGTATTTCAATGCCTACCTTCAAACTCAGTGCCTCTTTGCTTGACATCATGGGAAAATCAAAAGAAATCAGCCAAGAACTCTGAAAAAAATGTAGACCTCCACAAGTCTGGTTCATCTTTGGGAGCAATTCCCAAATGCCTGAAGGTACCACGTCCACAATAGTACGCAAGTATAAACACCATGGGACCACGCAGCCGTCATACCGCTCAGGAAGGAGATGCGTTCTGTCTCCTAGAAATTAACATACTTTGGTGCGGAAAGTGCAAATCAATCCCAGAACAACAGCAAAGGACCTTGTGAAGATGCTGGAGGAAACGGGTACAAATATATCTATATCCATAGTAAAACGAGTCCTATATCGACAAGGACAGCAAGGAAGAAGCCACTGCTCCAAAACCGCCATAAAAAAGCCAGACAACGATTTGCAACTGCACATAGGGACAAAGATCACACTTTTTGGAGAAATGTCCTCTGGTCTGATGAAACAAATATAGAACTGTTTGGCCATAATTACCATCGTTATGTTTGGAGGAAAAAGGGGGAGGCTTGTAAGCCGAAGAACACCATCCCAACCGTGAAGCATGGAGGTGGCAGCATCATGTTGTGGTGGAGCTTTGCTGTGGGAGGGACTGGTGCACTTCACAAAATAGATAGCATCATGAGCAGGAAAATTGTGTTGATATATTGAAGCAACATCTCCAGACATCAGTCAGGAAGTTAAAGCTTGGTCGCAAATGGGTCTTCCAAATGGACAATGACCCCAAACATACTTCTAAAGTTGTGGCAAAATGGCTTAAGGACAACAAAGTCAAGGTACTGCAGTGGCCATCACAAAGCCCTGACCTAAATCCCATAGCAAATTTATGGGCAGAACTGAAAAAGCGTGTGCGAGCAAGGAGGCTTACAAACCTGACTCAGTTACACCAGCTCTGTCAGGAGGAATGGGACAACATTCACCCAACTTATTGTGGGAAGCTTATGGAAGGCTAAACAAAACTTTGACCCAAATTAAACAATTTAAAGGCAATGCTACCAAATACTAATTGAGTGTATGTAAACTTCTGACCCACTGGGAATGTGATGAAATAAATAAAAGCTGAAATAAATCATTATCTCTACTATTATTCTGACATTTCACATTCTTAAAATAAAGCTGTATGTCAACTTTAATTTCATGGTATCCCAATCTGTAAATATTTCTGTTTGCAATCAATTTGAGCTTCTGGTTGTCGTTGTGTCAGAAAACCAGAATACACATTTATTTGTTGCTGCCAAGGCAGATGCTGTAGGCGCTATATCTCTAGGCGCTATATATTTTTAACACCTTTTTTAACGGGATAATTTTCATCGACAACCGCTGAATTGCATAGCGCCACATTCAATGAATATTACTACAAATATTTATATTCATGAAATCACAAGTGCAATATAGGAAAACACAGCTTAGCCTTTTGTTAATCCACCTGTAGTGGCAGATTTTGAAAATATGCTTTACAGCGAAAGCAATCCAAGCGTTTGTGTAAGTTTATTGATCGCTCTACAAAACATTATGTACACTTAGCATCAAGTAGCTTTGTCACGAAAATCTGAAAAGCAATCCAATTAATTGTTTACCTTTGATGATCTTCGGATGTTTTCACTCACGAGACTCCCAAATACACAAATAATGTTCCTTTTGTTCCATAAAGATTATTTTTATATCCAAAATACCTCTGTTTGTTTGGCGCGTTATGTCCAGAAATCCACAGGAAAGAGCGGTCATGACAACGCAGACAAATTCCAAATAGTTTCCGTAATGTCCACAGAAATATGTCAAACATTTTTTATAGTCAATCCTCAGGTTGTTTTTAAAATATATAATCGATAATATATCAACCGCAAATGTCTTTATCAGTAGGAGAGGGAAAGGCAATGGCAGCCCAAACTCTGTTGCACGAGCAAAACTCAAGCGACCACCTTCTGGCTCATTTTTCAAAATAAAAGCCTGAAACTATGTCCGAAGACCGTTGACACCTTGAGGAAGCGATAGGAAAAGGAATCTGGTTGATATTCCTTTCAATGGAGCAAAGGGAGGCTATGGAACATGGAGTTTTCAAAATAGAAGCCACTTCCTGGTTTGATTTTCCTCAGGGTTTCGCCTGCAATATCAGTCCTGTTATACTCACAGACAATATTTTGACAGTTTTGGAAACTTTAGAGTGTTTTCTATCCAATACTACTAATACTATGCATATATTAGCAACTGAGACTGAGGAGCTGGCTGTTTACAATGGGCACCTTTTCATCCGAGCTATTCAATACTGCCCCTGCAGCCATAAGAAGTCATGAATCAAATGTATTATTTGATCATGAAACAACTGTATTATCCAGAGACTGAAGAAAAAAAGGAAACCGCACACTGCTCTTGATAGTATCACTGATATTTAATAAGCTTACGTATCGGCCTTCATCATCTGATTGTTCAGATGTGCAAGTGCCTTTTGAATTTTGTATTATCCAGAGACAAAACATTAGTGAGTAATATACTTGGAAGCGGTGGGTGGTGTGTGCGCCTCCTAAGTCAGACTAGAAGACCACTCCGAGTACCTTTCCTTCGCCGGCGTTGTTTTGGTTCGGCCTCCAGAATCAGTTAAAGTGCCCTGAGGGGTATGAACAAAGGATCCTATTCTGGAAAGTCGTATTCCTGGTCGTAATGCTGATAGTGCTGGTGAGTTACCGCCACTCTGATATCCAATAGTTCTTCCCGGGAAAATCTGGGCTAATAATGTAAGAAATAACACATAAAATACAAAATAGGGCAAAGTTTCTTAAGAGTTAGAAGCACGGCAGCGCTCTCTGTCGGCCGCATTTTTCATTTCGTTATGGTTAGTAGGTCGGTTCAGCAATTTACTATCTGTGACGTGCTAGATGCCTTGCTTTAGATTGATGTAAAAAGAATCCACTGGGGCTGATATACTTTATCTATTTTTGCTGTACAAGGAGAGGGACCGGCGTAAATGTACATCAGTTGGGATTTAGACCAGGTCAGTGACAGTACCCCCCTTGACACCCGCGCGCCGACACTGACCTCGGGGACGACCCGGAGGACGAGGTGCCCGAGCGATCCGGATGGAAATGGTGGAAATCCCGCAACAACAAAGGGTCTGGGACATCCTCCACCGGCACCCAGCATCTCTCCTCCGGACCATACCCCTCCCACTCCACGAGGTACTGAAGGCACCTCGCCCGACGCCTCGAGTTCAGGATAGCTCGAACAGCATACGCCGGGGCCCCTTGATGTCCAGAGGGGGCGGAGGAACCTCCTGCGCCTCAGCTTCCTGGAGTGGACCAGCCACCACCGGCCTGAGTTAAGTCACATGGAACAAGGGATTAATACGATAATCTGGGGGAAGCTGTAACCTGTAACATAGCTCGTACAGTCTCCTCAGGACTTTAAAAGGCCACACAAACCGCGATTCCAGCTTCCGGCAGGGCAGGCGAAGGGGCAGGTTTCCGGTCAAGAGAGAATCAGAGTCATCTCGCTGCGGTTGCGGTCAGCGCCCTCTTTTTGCCGCCTCACGGCCCGTTGTAGGTGCGCATGGGCAGCGTCACAGGTCTCCTCCGAGCGCTTGAACCATTCCTCCACCGCAGGAGCTTCGATCTGGCTCTGATGCCACGATGCCAGAACCGGCTGATAACCCAGTACGCACTGGAAAGGAGAGTGGTTAGTGGAGGAGTGGCGGAGTGAGTTTTGGGCCATCTCTGCCCAGGGGATGAACGATGCCACCTCCCCCGGCCGGTCGCTGCAATATGACCGCAGAAACTTACCCACATCCTGGTTGACTCTCTCTACCTGCCCGTTACTCTCGAGGTGAAGCTGACCCAGACCCACAGACGTTCCATGAACGGACGTGAACTGGGGACCTCGATCAGAGACACCCCGTAGTGCCGGAAGACATGAGTGAACAGGGCCTCCGCAGTCTGTAGGGAGACCGGGAGACCGGGCAAAGGGAGGAGACGGCAGGACTTAGAAAACTGATCCACAACAACCAGGATTGTTGTGTTGCCCTGTGAGGGAGGAAGATCTATCAGGAAGTCCAACGACAGGTGCGACCACGGCCGTTGTGAAACAGGTAGGGGTTGTATAGGGGTTGTAATTTCCCTGTGGGCAGGTGCCTGGGAGCCTTGCACTGGGTGCACACCGAGCAGGAGGAAACATAAACCCTCACGTCCTTGGCCAAGGTGGGCCACCAGTACTTCCCACTAAGGCAACACACCGTCTGCCTGATGCCAGGATAACCAGAGGAGGGTGACGTATGAGCCCAATAGATCAAACGGTCGCGGAAAGTAGATGGAACGTAAAGGCGCCCAGCTGGACACTGGGGGGAGTGGGCTCTATGCTTAATGATGTCCGCGTCCAGCTCCCACACCACCGGTGCCACCAGGCAAGAGGCCGGAAGTATGAGAGTATGATCCATGGATCGCTCCTCTGTGTCATACAGCCAGGATAGTGCGTCTGCCTTAGCATTCTGGGAACCTGGTCTGTAGGAGAGGGTGAAAACAAAATGGGTAAAGAACATAGCCCACCTTGCTTGACGAGGGTTCAGTCTCCTTGCCGTCCGGATGTACTCCAGATTGCAGTGGTCAGTCCAGATAAGAAAAGGGTGTTTAGCCGCCTCAAGCCAATGTCTCCACGCCTTCAGAGCCTTGACAACAGCCAACAGCTTCCGGTCTCCCACATCATAGTTTCGCTGAGCTTCTTCGAAAAGAAGGCACAGGGGCGAAGCTTTGGTGGCTGAGCGCTGAGAGAGCACGGCTCCTATCCCAGCCTCGGACACATCCACCTCAACTATGAACGCCAAAGAGGGATCCGGATGAGTCAGCCAGAGTCCTGGTCTGGACTCTCCACTGTAGTCGCACTGATGGAAACCCCACACACCTCCCGGAGCACTCTCGTGACCACCCCTTGAGAGCCCTCTGTTGCCACGAAATAGTGGGGTCATGACAGGCCAACCAAGGTAAGCCCAGCACCACGCGAAACGCTGGAAAATCAATAAGGAAGAGACTGACCCTCCTGCGTAACCATGTCAAGTGGAGCGGTGGCCTCCCTAATCAGCCCGGGAAAGACATATCCACAGGAACAAGGGGAATCCCTAACCTACGAGCTAATGAACGATCAATAAAATCTACTAGTGCCTTATGCTGGGAATGCGGGGAAAACTCAGGAAATGAAACAAACACATACATGTGAGCAACAGGGGGCTCTGGGTGAGCCTGGTGCCGACTCACCTGGGGTGACACAACTCCCTGAGGGACCCCTCCAGCACCGACCAGCAGTGTGCCCTCTGCGGCCACAGTTGGTGCAGGGAATGGCCCCTCCTCCGGTCGCCCTAAATGCAGCACCTCCCAGCTCCATGGGCGTCGGAGCGGAGGTGCTGGGGGATGGAACTGAGAGGTCCCAATCCGGACGTCCGCGGGCAGTCAGCAGGTTGTCCAACCAGATGGACAGGTCCACCAGCTGGTCCAATGTGAGTGTGGTGTCTCTGCAGGCCAACTCCCGACGGACGTCCTCGCACAGCCTGCACCTGTAGTGATCGATCAGGGCCCTGTCGTTCCATCCCGCGCTGGCGGCCAGGGTCCGGAATTCCAAGGCGAAATCCTGCAAGCTCCTCGTCCCCTGCGGAACAGACATTCACCCGCCGCCCGACCCTCAGGTGAGTGGTCGATCACTGCCCGAAAACGGCGGGTGAACTCTGCGCAATGATCCGCCACATCTCCCTCACACCATACGGTGTTGGCCCATTCCAGGGCTTTGCCTGAGAGGCAGGAAACGAGGGCGGATACACGCTCACGCCCCGAAGGAGCCGGGTGGACGGTCGCCAGGTAGAGCTCCAACTGTAGTAGAAAACCCTGGCATCCGGCAGCCGTCTCATCATACTCCCTCGGGAGCGCGAGTCGAATCTCGCTGGGACTAGGGGAAGGAGGGGTGGACAGTGGGACCTGTTGTATTGGAGCTGGTGGAGGCGCTGAAAAACCTCCTCCTCTCTGCAAATGATCCATATTCTGCAGCACGCGATCCATGGCAGTGACCAGACGTTGCAACATGGTCGGGTGCTGCTGAACACGCTCCTCCACTGGAACAGGGAGTAGAGAGTCACTCGCAGGACAGCAGATATGAGTAATCAAACGTACTTTACTCAAAAGGTAAAATATACAAAGTAACAAATCCACATACACCATTACAGACCAAAAATACGAAATAAACAACCACTCACAAAAACCATGGGGGGAACAGAGGGTTAAATAATAAACAGGTGATTGTGGGATTGAAAGCAGGTGTGTGAAACAAAGACAAAACAAATGGAAAATGAAAAGTGGATTGGCGGTAGCTAGAAAGCCGGTGATGTCAACCTCGGAACGCCGGCCAAATAAGGAGAGGGACCGGCTTCGGCGGAAGTCGTGACAGCTAAGATCTTTCATATTCTAAATGTACATCAGTTGGGATTTAGACCAGGTCATAGCACTATCTTTGTTGCATCCCAAGTTATAAATGATGTGGGTAATTGTCTTTTCTCAATTGGCCTAGACCAGGCTGCATGTAACTGGTTTGAAAATGACTTAACAAATGGTGTTAAATTAGGTTTCCTTGATATGATGAATGGTGTCCCGCAGGGGTTGATTATGGGTCCTGTAATTTTTATCTTTTACATGAACTATATCAGCTTGTCTGTTAAACATTGTAAACTGCACTTGTATGCCGACGATACTGTTGGGTATGCTATTACACCCATCGTTGACCAGGCTCTATCTGAACTACAGTCTGCCTTCATTGTATTACAGAACAAACTTTATTGACCTGAATTTAGTATTGAATGTTCTCCAGAGTGCATAAAAATAACTCTGATTTAAGCATAATATGTACTTTGTCCATATTGATCATGTCCCTGCTTACAAGTATCTGGGCATCTGGATAGATGAAAAGCTTTTAAAAACCATATTGACAAGTTAGAAGCTGAGAATAAAAATGGTCTTCTTTTATAGAAATACTGTAGGTCCTGCCTCTCGGAAAATGGTAGAAAGCAGATTTTTCAGTCGATGTTCCTATTGGTCCTAGACTAAGGTGACATCATCTATATGAACACAGCTGCTACTTCATTGAAGTTGTTATATGTAGTTTATCATAGCACACTGCGCTTTATTATGGGTGACAGTTTTAGCACTCATCACATTATTTGTATTTTTGGATTTATTAAGGGTCCAAGGCAGCAGCTACTCTTCCTGGGTTACAGCAACATTAAGGCAGTTATATACAATTTAAAATATTACATTTCATAACACTTTTCACAACACATTTGGTGTGTGCCCTCAGGCCACTACTCTACTATTCATGTATCTACAATACAAAATCCATGTGTATAGTGCATTCAGAAAGTATTCAGACCCTTTGACTTTTTCCACATTTTGTTACGTTACAGCCTTACTCTAAAATTGATTAAACATTTTTTTCCTAATTAAACTACACACAATATCCCAAAATGAGAATGCAAAAACATTTAAATAAATTCTTTGCAAATGTATACTTTTTACATAAATATTGAGACCCTTTGTTTTGAGACTTGAAATTGAGCTCAGCTGCATCCTGTTTCCATTGATCATCCTTGTGTTACTACAACTTGATTGGAGTCCACCTGTGGTAAAATCAATTGATTGGACATGAAAAGGCACACCTGTCTATATAAGGTCCCACAGTTGACAATGCATGTCACTGCAAAAACCAAGCCATGAGGTCGAAGGAATTGTCCGTAGACAGGATTGTGTCTAGGCACATATTTATACCTTTGCTTATTTGATCTGGTCATTGTCTGGCATAAACAGAGTAGCCTACCTTCTTATAAAGTACATTTAAAGTACATTTAAAGTAGGCATATGTATAAAGTAAATATAAAGTACTGTTTAGAAATCTGCTAATGACGATTATTTTCCACAACAATAGTGTCACGTTCTGACCTTAGTTCTTTTATTATGTCTGTGTTTTAGTATGGTCAGGGCGTGAGTTGGGTGGGTTGTCTATGTTCACTTTTCTATGTTTTGGGATTTCTGTGTTTGGCCTGGTATGGTTCTCAATCAGAGGCAGCTGTTTATCTTTGTCCCTGATTGAGAACCATATTTAGGTAGCCTGGTTTCACTTTTGAGTTGTGGGTGATTATTTTCTGTTTAGTGTTTGTTGCACCTGACGGAGCTGTTTCGTTCTCTTTTGTTACTTTGTATTTTTTTGTATACATTTGTTTTCAGTGTTTTAAACTAAGCATATATAGCCTTGTTGTCTTTGTGCTGACTTCCGGTAACTCCATGGTTCTAAATCAGTAGTTGTTTTAGTAAACTGTCGAAAACATTAACTTGCTTGATCATGCTGCAGCTCATACATGGACTTCACCAGACAGATGTTGCTCTCCGGTTTTGTGATGAAACAAAGTATGTGTAGTTGAATTTATTGTTTCACTGTGTGAATGTTTTCTTTTTGTTCTCATGGCCTCATTGAATATCATGGTGGCATATCAACAAATGGATTATACAGCAAATAATGCAATTATCACAACAGGTTGTAATATTACTTTTTTTACGGGTTTGGCTTGGCTTCTTCAGTGATTTTACCCACACACCCCTACTCTCTCCTTTCTCGATCTCTTTATTTCTCTATCTCCTGCTTTGCTACCCCAGTCTCTCCTACTCAGGCGTGACTGCCCTCCACTGGAGAACCAGAGTACAACCTGCACCTTCCTCCACACACACACACGGATGGATATTCTCTCTATCTCTGAGTCCATGAGCTTCTACCGGTCAGAGCATGCTAACCTCACCTAAGCCTCAGCAACTTCCTAATAAAGTTAGCTACTGTCTTTCTCCCCTCCCTCCCTCTCATATCCCCTTGCCCCCCCTCTGTGCCAGCCAAGCTCTCTCCCCTGTGGTGATTTCACAGGCTGACGGTTCCAGTCTGCAGGTAGCTGCCAGCCCAGCTGACCAGGGCGGGCAGCCCTCTCTCATCCCGTTCCCATGGCCCTGTAGAGCCCGGGGTACAGCCCACTAGCCTGCTGGGAAAAACCCCCTCCTTCTCTGAAGGGGAGAGGAGATTACTCCCTCCCTCCCTACAGCTAGGCCTGCTCTCTAGCCCACTTTACTGTAGTGCAGGGCAAGCCTACATGAACACAGTATACATGGTGGGAGAGCCTGAGTGGGAGGGTATGGGTATTAGGCACTGAAGCCTGTTTGCAGCTGTGAATGTGTTCTCTACATCAGTGCATATACACCGATGAAGAGAACAAGGACATTCCATAGGTAATATTTACTATGGACACAGATACAGTGGATGAAATATGGTGGAGTGGAAGGTGGTGGACACAGAGCAGATGAGAAAAGGATGTATGAGATGAATACAGAGATACAGGGGGATGACAGGATGAAGGAATTTGTGAATATGAAGACATGGTGAGATGAGGTGAGATTGAAGGGGTTGAGTGGAGAGGGGGGGGGGGGGCCCAGACAGGGATTGTGGGTAAATCCTTGAGATCATATCTGTTTTCTTCTCCCTCCTATCTTGGAATAGAATAATGTCTTCAGCTTCTCCCCTATCCACACACACATACAGGGACGTGTGGAATTGTCTGCAGGCTGTGGACAAGATGTCCATGAAGGATTAAACTGTGTGTGTGTAACTAGCATACAACTGAACATCACATTTGAAAATTATGTCCATTCCATTGATTTATTATATATCTGTGGTAGTCCTTTACACTCGTACTCGTTGAAAACTCGGGTTGAAAATGGCAGATTTGGGCACTGATACATGTCTAAATTGGAACGTTGTGGCTGTATAGTAACATGCTATACAGTGCATTCGGAAAGTATTCAGAACCCTTGACTTTTTCCACAATTTGTTACGTTACAGCCTTATTGGTTTAAATTGGTTTGTTTTTTTAGGTAATGAGGTACTGAGCGTTCTGGAGCAGGTTTTCATCGAGGATCTCTATGTACTTTGCGCCGTTCATCTTTCCCTAGATTCTGACTAGTCTCCCAGTCCCTGCCGCTGAAAAACATCCCCACAGCATGATGCTGCCACCACCATGCTTCACCATAGGGATGGTACCAGATTTCCTCCAGATGTAGCTTGGCATTCAGGCCAAAGAGTTCAATCTTGGTTTCATCAGACCAGAGAATCTTGTTTCTCATGGTCTGAGAGTCCTTTAGGTGCTTCTGTCTGGCCACTCTACGATAAAGGCCTGATTGGTGGAGTGCTGCAGAGATGGTTGTCCTTCTGGAAGGTTCTCCCATCTCCACAGAGGAACTTTGCTCTGTCAGAATGACCATCTGGTTCTTGATCACCTCCCTGACCAAGGCAGTTCTCCCCTGTTTGCTCAGTTTGCGAGGGCGGCCAGCTCTAGGAGGAGTCTTGGTAGTTCCAAACTTCTTTAATTTAGGAATGATGGAGGCCACTGTGTTCTTGGGGGCCTTCAATGCTGCATTTTTTGGTACCCTTCCCCAGATCTGTGCCTCAAAACAATCCTGTCTCGGAGCTCAACGGACAATTCCGTCGACCTCATGGCTTGGTTTTTGCTCTGACATGCACTGTAAACTGTTTGGACCTTATATAGATAGGTGTGTACCTTTCTAAATCATGTCCAATCAATTGAATTAACCACAGGTGGACTCTAATCAAGTTGTAGAAACATCTCAAAGATGATCAATTGAAACAGGATGCACCTGAGCTCAATTTCGAGTCTTTTCGCTTTGTCATTATGGTGTATTGTGTGTAGATTGAGGATTTTTTTTATTTAATCCAATTTAAAATGTGAAAAAAATGAAAGGGGTCTGAATACTTTCCGAATGCACTGTACATGATATCAGAGCTCTGGCTCTGTCCTTTACAGCGCTGTATGGATTTGACTGACAGCCGTTCTGAACTTGAGCACCTCACGCAACAATAAGTTGTCCCCATCCCTCCAGCTAATTGGGCATTTTTTGCAAATGTTTTGTTATCTGAGTGAGGGAAATGCTATAAATGAAGACGACTCTATGTATTTTGAAAGATGAGACGTTTAGGATAATATTAAATACTGCTTTGATGTTATACAAGCAAGACAAACACCCGTGAGTCCAAATGTGCACTTCACATTTCCATATCATAAAACTCATGTCATATACAGTGTCAACGCTTATGATCACTATGTTTGATGAACAGTTACAAGATGACTTGGCGTCATACCCTGGGTTGTGCTGGACAGAATGAGCCTGTTTTTCTATTATGATTTTTTTTTGCCACGGCATCCTCACCTGACTGCACTCAGTCATGACTCCTTTTTATGCGCACCAAAATTACTATCTATTTCCCTGAATTGCATTGTCAAAGCCTTACACTGTAATATCAAATCAAATGTATTTATATAGCCCTTCGTATATCAGCTGATATCTCAAAGTGCTGTACAGAAACCCAGCCTAAAACCCCAAACAGCAAGCAATGCAGGTGTTGAAGCACGTTGGCTAGGAAAAACTTCCTAGAAAGGCCAAAACCTAGGAAGAAACCTAGAGAGGAACCAGGCTATGAGGGGTGGCCAGTCCTCTTCTGGCTGTGCCGGGTGGAGATTATAACAGAACATGGCCAAAATGTTCAAATGTTTATAAATGACCAGCATGGTCAAATAATAGGTCTAGGACAGGTAGCACGTCCGGTGAACAGGTCAGGATTCCATAGCCGCAGGCAGAACGGTTGAAACTGGAGCAGCAGCACGGCCAGGTGGACTGGGGACAGCAAGGAGTCATCATGCCAGGTAGTCCTGAGGCATGGTCCTAGGGCTCAGGTCCTCCGAGAGAGAGAAAGACAGAGAGAAAGAGAGAATTAGAAAGAGCATACTTAAATTCACACAGGACACCAGATAAGACAGGAGAAGTACTCCAGATATAACAAACTGACCCTAGCCCCCCGACACAAACTACTGCAGCATAAATACTGGAGGCTGAGACAGGAGGGTTCAGGAGACACTGTGGCCCCATCCGATGATACCCCCGGACAGGGCCAAACAGGAAGGATATAACCCCACCCACTTTGCCAAAGCACAGCCTCCACACCACTAGAGGGATATCTTCAACCACCAACTTACCATCCTGAGACAAGGCCAAGTATAGCCCACAAAGATCTCCGCCACGGCACAACCCAGGGGGGGGGTGCCAGTTCACCTTCACACTCCTGGGCCAGACTACACTCAATCATATGACCCACTGAAGAGATGAGTCTTCAGTAAAGACTTAAAGGTTGAGACCGAGTTTGCGTCTCTCACATGGGTAGGCAGACCATTCCATAAAAATGGAGCTATATAGGAGAAAGCCCTGCCTCCAGCTGTTTGCTTTGAAATTCTAGGGACAATGAGGAGGCCTGCGTCTTGTTTTATTTTATTTTTATTTCACCTTTATTTAACCAGGTAGGCAAGTTGAGAACAAGTTCTCATTTACAATTGCGACCTGGCCAAGATAAAGCAAAGCAGTTCGACACATACAACGACACAGAGTTACACATGGAGTAAAACAAACATACAGTCAATAATACAGTAAAAAAACAAGTCTATATACAATGTGAGCAAATTAGGTGAGAAGGGAGGTAAAGGCAAAAAAGGCCATGGTGGCAAAGTAAATACAATATAGCAAGTAAAACACTGGAATGGTAGTTTTGCAATGGAAGAATGTGCAAAGTAGAAATAAAAATAATGGGGTGCAAAGGAGCAAAATAAATAAATTAATTAAATACAATTGGGAAAGAGGTAGTTGTTTGGGCTAAATTATAGGTGGGCTATGTACAGGTGCAGTAATCTGTAAGATGCTCTGACAGTTGGTGCTTAAAGCTAGTGAGGGAGATAAGTGTTTCCAATTTAAGAGATTTTTGTAGTTCGTTCCAGTCATTGGGAGCAGAGAACTGGAAGGAGAGGCGGCCAAAGAAAGAATTGGTTTTGGGGGTGACTAGAGAGATATACCTGCTGGAGCGTGTGCTACAGGTGGGAGATGCTATGGTGACCAGCGAGCTGAGATAAGGGGGACTTTACCTAGCAGGGTCTTGTAGATGACATGGAGCCAGTGGGTTTGGCGACGAGTATGAAGCGAGGGCCAGCCAACGAGAGCGTACAGGTCGCAATGGTGGGTAGTATATGGGGCTTTGGTGACAAAACGGATTGCACTGTGATAGACTGCATCCAATTTGTTGAGTAGGGTATTGGAGGCTATTTTGTAAATGACATCGCCAAAGTCGAGGATTGGTAGGATGGTCAATTTTACAAGGGTATGTTTGGCAGCATGAGTGAAGGATGCTTTGTTGCGAAATAGGAAGCCAATTCTAGATTTAACTTTGGATTGGAGATGTTTGATATGGGTCTGGAAGGAGAGTTTACAGTCTAACCAGACACCTAAGTATTTGTAGTTGTCCACGTATTCTAAGTAAGAGCCGTCCAGAGTAGTGATGTTGGACAGGCGGGTAGGTGCAGGTAGCGATCGGTTGAAGAGCATGCATTTAGTTTTACCTGTATTTAAGAGCAATTGGAGGCCACGGAAGGAGAGTTGTATGGCATTGAAGCTTGCCTGGAGGGTTGTTAACACAGTGTCCAAAGAAGGGCCGGAAGTATACAGAATGGTGTCGTCTGCGTAGAGGTGGATCAGAGACTCACCAGCAGCAAGAGCGACCTCATTGATGTATACAGAGAAGAGAGTCGGTCCAAGAATTGAACCCTGTGGCACCCCCATAGAGACTGCCAGAGGTCCGGACAGCAGACCCTCCGATTTGACACACTGAACTCTATCAGAGAAGTAGTTGGTGAACCAGGCGAGGCAATCATTTGAGAAACCAAGGCTGTCGAGTCTGCCGATGAGGATGTGGTGGTTGACAGAGTCGAAAGCCTTGGCCAGATCAATGAATACGGCTGCACAGTAATGTTTCTTATCGATGGCGGTTAAGATATCGTTTAGGACCTTGTGCGTGGCTGAGGTGCACCCATGACCAGCTCTGAAACCAGATTGCATAGCAGAGAAGGTATGGTGAGATTCGAAATGGTCGGTAATCTGTTTGTTGACTTGGCTTTCGAAGACCTTAGAAAGGCATGGCAGGATAGATATAGGTCTGTAGCAGTTTGGGTCAAGAGTGTCCCCCCCTTTGAAGAGGGGGATGACCGCAGCTGCTTTCCAATCTTTGGGAATCTCAGACGACACGAAAGAGAGGTTGAACAGGCTAGTAATAGGGGTGGCAACAATTTCGGCAGATAATTTTAGAAAGAAAGGGTCCAGATTGTCTAGCCCGGCTGATTTGTAGGGGTCCAGATTTTTCAGCTCTTTCAGAACTTCAGCTGAATGGATTTGGGAGAAGGAGAAATGGGGAAGGCTTGGGCGAGTTGCTGTTGGGGGTGCAGTGCTGTTGACCGGGGTAGGAGTAGCCAGGTGGAAAGCATGGCCAGCCGTAGAAAAACACTTATTGAAATTCTCAATTATGGTGGATTTATCAGTGGTGACAGTGTTTCCTATCTTCAGTGCAGTGGGCAGCTGGGAGGAGGTGTTCTTATTCTCCATGGACTTTACAGTGTCCCGGAACTTTTTTGAGTTAGTGTTGCAGGAAGCAAATTTCTGCTTGAAAAAGATAGCCTTGGCTTTTCTAACTGCCTGTGTATAACGGTTTCTAGCTTCCCTGAACAGCTGCATATCACGGGGGCTGTTCGATGCTAATGCAGAACGCCATAGGAGGTTTTTGTGTTGGTTAAGGGCAGTCAGGTCTGGGGAGAACCAAGGGCTATATCTGTTCCTGGTTCTAAATTTCTTGAATGGGGCATGTTTATTTAAGATTGTTAGGAAGGCATTTAAAAAAATATCCAGGCATCCTCTACTGACGGGATGAGATCAATATCCTTCCAGGATACCCCGGCCAGGTCGATTAGAAAGGCCTGCTCGCTGAAGTGTTTCAGGGAGCGTTTTACAGTGATGAGTGGAGGTCGTTTGACCGCTGACCCATTACGGATGCAGGCAATGAGGCAGTGATCGCTGAGATCTTGGTTGAAGACAACAGAGGTGTATTTAGAGGGGAAGTTGGTTAGGATGATATCTATGAGGGTGCCCGTGTTTAAGGCTTTGGGGGGGTACCTGGTAGGTTCATTGATAATTTGTGTGAGATTGAGGGCATCAAGTTTAGATTGTAGGATGGCTGGGGTGTTAAGCATGTTCCAGTTTAGGTCGCCTAGCAGCACGAGCTCTGAAGATAGATGGGGGCAATCAGTTCACATATGGTGTCCAGAGCACAGCTGGGGGCAGAGGGTGGTCTATAGCAGGCGGCAACGGTGAGAGACTTGTTTTTAGAGAGGTGGATTTTTAAAAGTAGAAGTTCAAATTGTTTGGGTACAGACCTGGATAGTAGGACAGAACTCTGCAGGCTATCTTTGCAGTAGATTGCAACACCGCCCCCTTTGGCAGTTCTATCTTGTCTGAAAATGTTGTAGTTTGGAATTAAAATTTCTGAATTTTTGGTGGTCTTCCGAAGCCAGGATTCAGACACAGCTAGAACATCCGGGTTGGCAGAGTGTGCTAAAGCAGTGAATAGAACAAACTTAGGGAGGAGGCTTCTAATGTTAACATGCATGAAACCAAGGCTATTACGATTACAGAAGTCATCAAAAGAGAGTGCCTGGGGAATAGGAGTGGAGCTAGGCACTGCAGGGCCTGGATTCACCTCTACATCGCCAGAGGAACATAGGAGGAGAAGAATAAGGGTACGGCTAAAAGCAATAAGAATTGGTCGTCTAGAACAGAGAGTAAAAGGAGGTTTCTAGGGGGCGATAAAATTGCATCAAGGTATAATGTATAGACAAAGGTATGGTAGGATGTGAAAACAGTGGAGGTAAACCTAGGTATTGAGTGATGAAGAGAGAGATATTGTCTCTAGAAACATCATTGAAACCAGGAGATGTCATTGCATGTGTGGGTGGTGGAACTAATAAGTTGGATAAGGTATAGTGAGCAGGACTAGAGGCTCTACAGTGAAATAAGCCAATAAACACTAACCAGAACAGCAATGGACAAGACATATTGACATTAAGGAGAGGCATCCTTAGTCGAGTGATCAAAAGGGTCCAGGGAGTGGAGAGGTTGGTTTGGGGGTCACGGCTATTTAGACAGCTAGCCAGGACATCGGTAGCAAGCTAGCATAGGATGGAGGTCTGTTGTTAGCCACCTCTTGCGTTCCGTCAGTAGATTAGTGGGGTTCCGTGTGGTAGAGGGGATTAGTCCAAATCACACAACAAAAAAAATAAAACAATAGATATAGTTATAGAGGCCCAAGAAGAAACATAATAATAATAAAATAAATAAATTGTCCGATTGTCTATTCTGAGAGCAGCCGGTAAGACAGCTAACGGTTAGCAGGCCGCAGATGGGCGTTCAGGTAACGTCGCGACGGAGGAGCCAGCCGGATCTCCTTCGGGTAGATAACGTCGGCAGTCCAGTTGTGAAGGCCCGGTGGGGCTCCGCGTAGGCAGTAAAACGGGTCCGGATAGGTGACTGCAGCCCAGGAGTGATTGACGGAGCTCAGGAGTGATTGACGGAGCTGGCTAGCTCCGGAGTAATTGATGTTTGCTCCGGAATCGACGAAAGCAGATAGCTGGCTGCTATCCGTGTGTCTAACTGCGAGATCCGGGAGTGAATGTCCAGAGAGCAGTTGAAATCCAGGGACATGGAGAGAAAAATTGGTCCGGTATGTTCCGTTCCGAGCTGCGCCGTACAAAACTGGCGATAGATTTTCGAGCTAAAGGATAGCTGATGACCACAAACCGTGGTTAGCTGAATACTAACGAGTTGCCAGTAAAGAAGCTAACTAGCTTCTGATTAGCTTCTGGCTAGCTCCTGGCTAGCTTCTGGCTAGTTTCTGGCTAGCTTCTGGCTAGCTTCTTGGAGGATTGCAGATTTGAGGTAAATAATACTTATTTATAAATATAAATTGGTGAGGCGGGTTGCAGGAGAGTGTATTGAAGATGAGTTGATGGAAAATAAAAAATAAAATGTATGTGAAAAAAGTTGTAAATATATATATATACGACACGACGAGGACAAAAGACGTCTGAACTGCTATGCCATCTCGGGCAATGAGATGTGTGACCGTAGCATACGTGTAGGTATGTACGGCAGAACCAAATCAGAGAGATAGGTAGGAGCAAGCCCATGTAATGCTTTGTAGGTTAGCAGTAAAACCTTGAAATCAGCCCTTGCTTTGACAGGAAGCCAGTGTAGGGAGGCTAGCACTGGAGTAATATGATCAAATTTTTTGGTTCTAGTCAGGATTCTAGCAGCCGTATATTTAGCACTGACTGAAGTTTATTTAGAGAGGCTTTATTACTGCCACTTTTAGTGAGTTTGGTACACATCCGGTGGATAGAGAGCCGTTTATTATGTTCAACATAGGAGGGCCAAGCACAGGAAGCAGCTCTTTCAGTAGTTAGTTGGAATAGGGTCCCGTATGCAGCTTGAAGGTTTAGAGGCCATGATTATTTTCATCATTGTGTCAAGAGATATAGAACTAAAACACTTGAGTGTCTCCTCGATCCTCGTTCCTGGCAGAGTTGTGCAGACTCAGGACAACTGAGCTTTGAAGGAATACCTAGATTTAAAGAGGAGTCCGTAATTTACTTTCTAATAATCATGATCTTTTCCTCAAATAAGTTAATTAATGTATTACTGCTGAAGTGAAAGCCATCCTCACTTGGGGAATGCTGCTTTTTTGTTAGCTTTGCGACAGTATCAAAAATAAATTTTGGATTGTTCTTATTTTCCTCAATTAAATTGGAAAAATAGGACGATCGAGCAGCAGTAGGGTTCTTCAATACTGCACGGTACTGTCTTTCCAAGCTAGTTGGAAGACTTCCAGTTTGGTGTGGCGTAATTTCCGTTCCAATTTTCTGGAAGCTTGCTTCAGAGCTCGGGTATTTTCTGTATACCAGGGAGCTAGTTTCTTATGAGAAATGTTTTTAGTTTTTAGGGGTGCAACTGCATCTAGGGTATTGCGCAAGGTTAAATTGAGTTCCTCAGTTATGGTGGTTAACTTATTTGTGTCCTCTGACGTCCTTGGGTAGGCAGAGGGAGTCTGGAAGGACATCAAGGAATCTGTGAATTTATAAGCACGACTTCTGATGCTCCTTGGTTGGGGTCTGAGCTGATTATTTGTTGCAATTGCAAACGTAATAAAATGGTGTTCCGATAGTCCAGGATTATGAGGAAAAACATTAAGATCCACAACATTTATTCCATGGGACAAAACTAGGTCCAGAGTATGACTGTGACAGTGAGTAGGTCCAGTGACATGTTGTATAAAACCCACTGAGTCGATGATGGCTCCGAAAGCCTTTTGGAGTGGGTCTGTGGACTTTTCCATGTGAATATTAAAGTCACCGGGGCAGAGACAATTACTCGATGCCGACACATCTTTCTAGCTGATTTACACGCCGAAGCTTGTCATGATGGCAATAGAACAGGCTTTCAGATGATGCTCACCTTACCCAGATTGCAATTTATGAATGGACATTTTTTGGATTGCATAAACAACAGTAATTGTGTGAGGGCAAATCAAAGTTTATTTGTCACGTGCGCCGAATACAACAGGTATTACAGTGAAATGCTTACTTACAGGACCCAACCAACAGTGCAATTTTTACGTAAAAAATAGGTATTAGGTGAACAATAGATAAGTAAAGAAATGTAAAAAACAACAGTGAAAAATAACAGTAGCAAGGCTATAACAGTAGCGAGGCAATAACAGTAGCGAGGCTATATACAGGCACCGGTTAGTTGAGCTAATTGAGGTAGTATGTACTTGAATGTATAGTTAAAGTAACTATACATATATGATAAACAGAGAGTAGCAGCAGCGTAAAAGAGGGGTTGGTTGGGGGGGGGGGGACACAATGCAAATAGTCCTGGAAGCCATTTGATTACCTGTTCAGGAGTCTTATGGCTTGAAGGTAAAAGCTGTTGAGAAGCCTTTTGGTCCTAGACTTGGCGCTCCAGTACCGCTCGCCATGCGATAGTAGAGAGAACATTCAATGATTGGGGTGGCTGGGGTCTTTGACCATTTTTAGGGCCTTCCTCTGACACCGCCTGGTGTAGAGGTCCTGGATGGCAGGCAGCTTAGCCCCAGTGATGTACTGGACCGTACACACTACCCGCTGTAGTGCCTTGCAGTCGGATGCCGAGCAGTGGTTCAGTTATTCAGTTTAGTTATTATAGGAATTATGACGCATTGACTATTCCTCTCTATACCATTTGTATTTCATATACCTTTGATAATTGGATGTTCTAATAGCCTAATCTCAGGAGTTGATAGGCTTGAAGTCATAAACTGCGCTGTGTTTCAAGCATTAAGAGCTGCTGGCAAACGCAGTAAAGTTTGAAGGAATGCTTACGAGCCTGCTGCTGCTTACCACCGCTCAGTCAGACTGCTCTATCAAATAGCAAATCATAGACTTAATTATAATATAATAAACACAGAAATATGAGCCTTTGGTCATTAATATGGTCAAATCCAGAAACTATCATTTTGAAAACAAAACGTTTATTCTTTCAGTGAAATACGGAACCATTCCGTATTTTATCGAACGGGTGGGAACCCTAAGTCTAAATATTGCTGTTACATTGCACAACCTTCAATGTTATGTCATAATTATGTAAAATTCTGGCAAATTAGTTTGGCAATGAGCCAGGTGGCCCAAAATGCTGCATATGCCCTGACTCTGCGTGCAATGAACGCAAGAGAAGTGACACACTTTCCCTAATTATTATTGCCTGCTAACATGCATTTCTTTTAACTAAATATGCAGTTTTAAAACAAACGTTTATGGTTAGGTACAATTGCGCAACGATTGAACTTTTTTCGCAAATGTGCTTTTGTTAAATGATCCCCCGTTTGGCGAAGTAGGCTGTGATTCGATGATAAATTAACAGGTACCGCATTGATTCTATGCAACGCAGGACAAGCTAGTTAACCTAGTAATATCATCAACCATGTGTAGTTAACTAGTGATTATGTGAAGATGTATTGTTTTTTATAAGATAAGTTTAATGCTAGCTAGCATCTTAACTTGGCTCCTTGCTGCACTCGCGTAACAGGGAGTCAGCCTGCCATGCAGTTTCCTTGTGAAATGCAATGTAATCAGACATAATCGGCGTCCAAAAATGCAGATTACCGATTGTTATAAAAACTTGAAATCGGCCTTAATTAAATCGGCCACCTCGGTCGACCTCTACTCTGTATCAAAAGGTTGCATGTTCAACCCCAGTTGTAGCCCATTAACCCTTGCCTTAACCACTTGGAATGAGTGCCTAAACTTAACCATTAACTTTGAAATTTGACATTTGGAGAAATGGAACGATACAGAGCAGCAGTGGCACAAAACACGATGAAATACCACATTTGGAGCAACATTGAAATATGACGTTTGGAGAACGTGGGTAAATGTCTAATTCTGCAGTGAGACTGTAAAAGTTTTTAATTGAAGACTTAATTGAAGACTTATAAAGCATCATATAATTATACTCTTCTTTGAGTCATAAAAGTGCATTGAAATTACTTACGAACTATGCACACTTTGGAGAGGTTTGTGGCCACTTAGACACACCAGTTAGTCTCACTCAAACTCTTGTCATTTTTTGTCTTATGTTGTACTTATCCCAACTCCGTCAAATACACCTACCATAAATGTCGTTCTTGATAGTATGTTTCACGTAGAACTTCCACCGCTATTTTTAAAACTCTCCATGTTGAATCATGTATCATTCAAAAGCTTGTTTTCCGGAGCATATCGTTAGCTAGTCCATACATGGCTCTATCCATTGCAGACATAGCGCCTCGTTCTGAAAGATTAGTAATTTCCTGACATCTGATTGGTTACTGGAATTTAAAGGCCCTTTCCGGCAACCTGATTGGTTAAAATGCCTCACGTGCCGCAAAGCACTTGCTTGTTTGAAAATATCTCCCGCGAAGAATCAACGTAAAGAAAGACAAAATGAGAAAATCTCGAAGACTATACCTACAGCATGTGAATAAAAACAGGCGATCTCAGTTAATCAATGCAAGAAAAGCAGTGAATGAAAGAAACAATTTGCCTGATCCGCCGATCGAGGCAGTACAGATAGAGGAAAATGAAGTAGCCCGCAGCAGCGCTTTGAGACGCAAATTAGTTGAGATGAATATGACCACTTGCAGCGATCAACCAGACAGCAGCCAGCCAATAGTTGCTTTTATTCCACATGTCTCAAATACACTTACATGATTTGATTTGCCCAAATTGTCTAAACACTGGACTGAAAATCACCGTAGACTTCACCAACCAGTGATTCTGTAATTCTGTCATGATAGAATGTGCCGACTGTGAAGGTGATGCATTTAGGAGGAGTGTTTACACTTCCTCTAGGCTGCAGGAGTGCTCCAGGGGAGATGTGGCATTTGATATAAATGTGAGGATGGTTCTTCTAGCCCTCGAACTTGGACTTGGTTATGCAGCTCTAAAGAAAATAAGCAAAGTCCTAGGGATTCCTCCCTTGCGTCTCAGCTCATATCAGAGACATGACAGGAGAATGACAGGTAAAGAAGAAGGGAGAGTGGCCCGTTATTGACGGGTGACTTGCTGTGTATAAATAGGATTTATTTCCTTGTTCCAGCAAATGTATTCAAAGTTAATAAAACAGAGTGATAGGAAAACAGAACTATACAATGAGTCTGTCGCATAGGCCTACAGTATCATAGGGCTGTAGCCTAATGTGATTAGTGAGAAATTAGCTTTACGTAAAGTAAATACATGCTGATATGCTCATATTTAGTCCTGCAGTTATGTCTGTAATGTCCACAGACATAATAAGTACTTTTTCCAACCCACTTTAGTTGCAGAGATTCAGAGAGAGCTGCAAAGATAATTAGAAGAGCAGATATAGAGCCAGACATAGCAGTTGCTGAAGGAGGATGAGGATGCCATTATAGACATTAATGTATCCTCCGATGGCACATGGCACAAGAGAGGATTCACTTCCAACTATGGGATAGGTGTATGCATTGGTGCTGGTACCAGCGAGCCATAGAAAATTGTGAAAATCCACCCTGTCACAAAAACCTTGGAGGCCATACATTTTGTAATATAGAGGTTGCACATAAAATGGTACCTGTATATCATAGGATGCCAAATGATAACGTCCTCAAAAGCATGTAGCACGGAGGAACCCAGAATGCAAATGAATGTCTGAACTCTGTAATATGGTCGCAATGCCCCAAAACTGTCTTCGTGGGCAAAAGGCACAGTGACTGAGCAGCCAGCATGGCAGTACCCACGTTCGATGAGGGAGCCACTACTATAACAAATGTGATGAACAAAGTGTTCATTTACAAGCACTTTGGTGACACTGGAGCAATTAGAGAGGAGTTGTGAGAGCTGATGCTGCTTCAATGGAGTCTGCCAAACGTAGGCGCAGTTCTCATGACACAGTCAAGAAAGTAAAGCATCCCCAGCAACAACTCAGTGGGCCTTACATATGAGGCAGGTGTGTTGTTATCTGTTAATAACATTTAGACTACGTTACCCAGCAGGCGATGCGGGATGCGGATGGTTAAAGAATGCCTTGCATGGCTAAACATGGAATTTTCTAGCTGAAGTATATGTTAATTGAAAGTAGTTAAACCTACGCCCCAGTTTGTCATTATATAAGGAACAAACATAACAGCAGGTATAGCTGATTAATGTTCTGCACATTTCAACAGCCATACAAAATCCTTACATGTGACAGATTGAGCAAAGTGATATGAGAATTTGCCCAAAACTGCATATTTGCCCAACAGACCAGTATTCAAAGCATATGCTCTATTGCTTGAAACAAATGTATTAAACGTGCTAATGTATTTGTAAAAGGTATATTTGATGTTTATTTGTTAGTTTAGAAGTGATATATGAATAAGAGTTTAATTAACGTGACATAAATGGTCATATTTATGGAAAGTACATTTCAATTGCATTAGCCTACCTTTATCGGCCATTTTCTCAAAATGACATGTTCCCTGTGCGCCAATTCTCTGTGCGCCAATTCTTCATTTTTCTCAGTCTTCAAAGGACGTACATTCCCATTATTCCACACACAGGTTCTTAGGTCTTATAGTCAGACTTTTTGATTTTAAGTGTCATTGTATGTGTAAATATAAGCAAAATATGCATCCATCATACATGTGAATAGTGTTTTTTAAAATAATATTTTTATAAATTGATCTGTAAAAGTCTGACCATTGGGTGTCTTATCACAATTAAACAAAAAAAACATTCTGCCTTGAAGCAATGTGTTGAAAAACAGATTCTCATAATATGCAAATTAGCGCACATTTTTTATTTTTTATTTTACCTTTATTTAACCAGGCAAGTCAGTTAAGAACACATTCTTATTTTCAATGATGGCCTGGGAACAGTGGGTTAACTGCCTGTTCAGGGGCAGAACAACAGATTTGTACCTTGTCAGCTCAGGGGTTTGAACTTGCAACCTTCCGGTTACTAGTCCAACGCTCTAACCACTAGGCTACGCTGCCGCCCCGAGCATGGTTTGCCTAATTCGCGTTTGCCTAATTCGCGTATTTAAATGTTAAAATAAATACAATTTGTAATACAATAATATCTTATTTATGTATACTTTCAACTGATTAAGTTTCAGTCTGATTAGAGTAAAGGGGGGAAAAATCCCTATTAGCCTGTGGTGGCTGGCCATAACATAAAATCAACAGTGTAATGATTGGATTCAGTCTTGTCAGGTGAACTGTTGTGTCCTCACCTTTTAGTCTAATAATCTTCCCATAATCTCCAAACTGTTTCCTTTCAATTGCTACAATTGTTATGCATTTTCATATTTCTTCTGTAAGAAACATTTCAATTTAGCCCAATCCATATCAGCCAAATTCCACGAAGTGTAAAGGGTTAACATGCTACCCTCCTCCTCCTCCTCCTTGCAGATGAAGAGTGAGTACAATATGTGTACTTTCTTTCAACTTGTTTCCTCCCTCTTTCTGTCCAGGTATTCTAAGCTGGCCGACCCAGCTGAGTGGCTGTCCATCAACACCACCAACGGTCAGATCGTCACCATGGCAACCCTGGACAGAGAGTCTATCTACGTCAAAAACAACATCTACGAAGCCACCTTCCTCGCAGTCGATAACGGTGAGACTGTGTCCACTGTGTGTGTGTCAGAAAGAGATGACAGAGAGAAAAAAGAGATGATATGCTGAAGAAAAACGTGGTCTCACGGGGTTGAGCAGAGGCATGACTACAGCTGAGTTAGAGCGGAAACTCTTGGTTACCGAGAGCTAGTCATGCTGTATCGATCCGTTGTCCTTTCTTCTCTTGCTCCATCTCTCCTCTCTTTTCCTCCTTTCTTCCTTTCTCCTCTGCCCATGGCATTGAGTGTGGGACATCCAGTTTGTTCTTCCACCCAGTCAAAGCTCAAGCTTAACCGAGCACAAACTCAATCACAGCAAACAAAAACACTTTTTTTCTCTCATGCGGAAGCAAACCGAGTGCTTTCCCCCTCCCAAAGTGCCTTATCAGTGACATGCAGTGCATTGGTGTGTTTATCCAAAGTTGGGACGGCTTTGAAGCATGATTGACATTGCTTGTGCGTGCGTGCGTGTTAACAGTGATTGACAACTTCAGAGACCATGACGTGTACTTCCTGTGTTGTTTCCTGCAGCACAGGGGGGGATTAGACAGCAAACCCATTAGGGCTGACACGCTCCCTTAATTTCCATGACTCCGCTCGCACTTTCTCTTTTTCTCTCCTTTCCTTTCCCTTCTCTTTTTCCATTTCTTCTTCTCTGTCCCTGTCTCTCTCCTTGCACACTTTTTCAAAGCCCTCTGACCCTATGAAAGTTCCTTGTGACGTGTTGTCTCTGCACTCCGCTTCTGTATTCACCTCTGTCTCTTCCTTCTCATTATTTAGATCACAGTTTTAGGTGCTATTGGGAAATTGTGTCTGTCTGTGTGTGTGTGTGTGTGTGTGTGTGTGTGTGCGCGCGTGTGCGTGTGTGTGTGTGTTGCAGACTGTGTGGGTGTAGGGGGAATGTCTGCAGTGATAAAGTGAGAGGGATTATGGATGCGCTGGGGGTGGAGGGAAGAAGGGAGGATGAGAGGAGGCAGAAAGATAAAGCGGGGGGGGGGGGTACAGTATTTAGGAGAGAAACACAGTCAGAGAGAGCTAACATATTATCATGGCTGTCACCTACACAAACATCTGTTTTAACCCGCCTATGGATTTGTTTATTTCTTCTTTAAAGAACATAAGGGAGGCTTGCTAGAAGTCCTTTCTTCACACCTGAAATCTTTTAGCCGACATGAAGAAAAAAACATTATTACAAATCCTTTTGAGGAATTTACACAAACATAATTATTTATTTAGCTGGTTAAAACCCCCATAATTCTCCTATCAGCCTCAGCAAGCTGCTTCCACATGTCCCCCATACATGACCGGGATTAACGAACTACACCGCCAGACAGGAGAACTAAACCACCAGACAGGGGAACTAAACCACCAGACAGGGGAACTAAACCACCAAACAGGAGAACTAAACCACCAGACAGGGGAACTAAACCACCAAACAGGAGAACTAAACCACCAGACAGGGGAACTAAACCACCAGACAGGGGAACTAAACCACCAGACAGGGGAACTAAACCACCAGACAGGGGAACTAAACCGCCGGACAGGGGAACTAAACCGCCAGACTGGAGAACTAAACTGCCAGACAGGAGAACTAAACCACCAGACAGGAGAACTAAACCGAAAGATAGGGGAACTAAACCGCCAGACTGGAGAACTAAACCGCCAGACAGGGGAACTAAACCATCAGACAGGGGAACTAAACCACCAGACAGGGGAACTAAACCGCCAGACAGGGGAACTAAACCGCCGGACAGGGGAACTAAACCGCCGGACAGGGGAACTAAACCGCCAGACAGCGGAACTAAACCGCCAGACAGGAGAACTAAACCGCCAGACAGGAGAACTAAACCGCCAGACAGGGGAACTAAACCGCCGGACAGGGGAACTAAACCGCCGGACAGGAGAACTAAACCACCAGACAGGAGAACTAAACCACCGGACAGGGGAACTAAACCGCCGGACAGGGGACCGTAAACCGCCAGACAGGGAACAGTAAACCGCCAGACAGGGGACAGTAAACTGCCAGACAGGGGACAGTAAACCGCCAGACAGGGGACAGTAAACCACCAGACAGGGGACAGTAAACCGCCAGACAGGGGAACTGAACCGCCAGACAGGGGAACTGAACCGCCGGACAGGGGACAGTGAACCGCCAGACAGGGGACAGTAAACCGCCAGACAGGGGATACTAAACCACCAGACAGGGGAACCCTTCCGGGCTTTGTGTGTGTGTGTGTGTGTGTGTGTGTGTGTGTGTGTGTGTGTGTGTGTGTGTGTGTGTGTGTGTGTGTGTGTGTGTGCTAGCCTTTGCACACAAAAGCAATGTGATGTGTGTCTTACCACTCTCCCCTCACTGCTTTGTTCCAATAGAGAACATACAGACTCCGGAGTAGAGATGGATACAGTATGCAGTGAAGTGGAATTGGGGACATAGTATCCACAGACTTGATGAAAGGAGAACATACAGTATGGTCCTTTTGTCACTATACAGACTACAGAGAACGTACTGTATGGTAGCTACCCGGTTTACACACCTCTGCTGGTGGTGAATATGGTCATCATAGTATTGGAGACTAGTACTGAACAAGAGCCAACATTGAGATGATAATCCCCACATGTTAAATGTCATGCCTCCTGTTGTTGCTGATAAGGTCAAGGGTTATGAACTGGTAACTGATGTAAATTATCATAACTGCAGGATATCCTTAATATTCCATTTTATAACCCACATTTTTACTTTTATTCTCCACTTTAGGGGTTTCCGTGGCCTACTCCCAGTTAGCCTTAACAGAAGAGTAATAAGTTTATCTTCCTCTGGTACCCCTCTCCCTCCTCTCTCTTTCTCTCTCCCGCTCCTCTGTAGTACTCTTTATCTCACTCCCCCCCTCCTTTTCCATCTTTGTCAAATGTCTTGCACCGTTGCCAAGTTTAATTGCCAGATCTGTGAGCTTTACATAAATCTTTGGTAAATGACAGAGCTCTTATCTCCGTCCCGGGCTTGGTTCTGGGACACTTCCCCACTAACCATTGGCTGAGCCAGCGGGGCGTAGCAGGGAAATTACTCCTAATTGGAGGCAGCAAGGGTCACCGCCCCCCTGACAAAAACTCTCAATAAACAGCATTGAGCTGATAGTACTGCTGCACACAGTCTCTCTCTCTCATTTAGTCTGAGACAGACAGTCTCTAACTTTCTTTATTTTTGACACACACATTACTCTCTTTTTCTCTAGTATACTCTCTCTTCCTCTGTATTACACATTTTGACTTGTTCTCTTTCCTCTTGCTGTACTTTGTCATTCTGTCTTTTTTGTCTTGTCTCTCTGATTGCTGAAGGCCTTTTCTCTCTTCCTTCTTTCCCTGAATTCTAAATGTATTGTGGCCATGTTCCATCTGTCCACTCAATCAATAAAAATGGCCTTCATATTGTTTATGTATACATTTATATTTACACACACACACACACACACACACACACACACACACACACACACACACACACACACACACAAAATATCCACGGACTGTTTTATTGTGTTATATTAATTTGTTATTGTCTCTGGCGAGTGTGTGAGCTGTGTATGTAGGGAGATGGGTTGTGATGAGAGGGATTTGGCTGTATGAAATAAGGGGAGGTTGAACAGCCAAATGTCACAGCCAAATGTCAGCAGCTCTCTCTCTCTCTCGCTCGCTCTTTCAATTCAAAGGGCTTTATTGGCATGGGAAACATATGTTTATATTTCCAAAGCAAGTGAAATAGATAAAATAGTTGTGCAAATAGTACAAAAGGGAAAATAATTAAACATAAATGTGGGTTGTGTATATGGGTTGTATTTACAATGGTGTTTGTTCTTCACTGGTTGCCCTTTTCGTGTCGCAACAGGTCCCAAATATTGCTGCTGTGATGGCACACTGTGGTATTTCACCCAGTAGATATGGGAGTTGTTTTCAAATTCTTTGTGGGTCTGTGTAATCTAAGGGAAATATGTGTCTCTAATATGGTCATACATTTGGCAGGAGGTTAGGAAGTGGTGGTTAGGAAGTGGCAGTGTGCCTGTCTTCTTATGAAAGCCATGTCTGCCTACGGCAGCGCCTCTCAATAGCAAGGCTATGCTCACTGATTCTGTATATAGTCAAAGCTTTCCTTCATTTTGGGTCAGTCACAGTGGTCAGGTATTTTGCCACTGTGTACTCTCTGTTTAGGGACATAGCATTCTCGTTTGCTCTGTTTCTTGTTAACTCTTTCCAATGTGTCAAGTAATGATCTTTTTGTTTTCTCACGATTTGGTTGGGTCTAATTGTGTTGCTGTCCTGGGGCTCTGTTTGTGTTTGCGAACAGTGCCCCAGGACCAGCTTGCTTAGGGGACTCTTCTCCAGGTTCATCTCTCTGTAGGCGATGGCTTTGTTATGGAAGGTTTGGGAATGGCTTCATTTTGGGTAGTTGTAGAATTTAACAGCTCTTTTCTGGATTTTGTTTATTAGTGGGTATCGGCCTAATTCTGCTCTGCATGCATTATTTGGTGTTTTACCTTGTAAACAGAGTCTCAATTTGGTGTTTGTCCCATTTTGTGAATTATTGGTTGGTGAGCAGACCCCAGACCTCACAACCATAAAGGGCAATGTGTTCTATAACTGATTCAAGTATTTTTGGTATGTAAAATTCTATGTTCCTTTTGATGGCATAGAAGGCCCTTCTTGCCTTGTCTCTCAGCTCTTTCACATCTTTGTGGAAGTTACCTGTGGCTATGATGTTTAGGCCAAGGTACATATAGTTTTTTGTGTGCTCTAGGACAATGGTGTCTAGATGGAATTTGTATTTGTGGTCCTGGCAAGTGGACCTTTTTTGGAACACCATTATTTTTGTCTTACTGAGATTTACTGTCAGCACCCAGGTGTGACAGAATCTGTGCAGAACATCTAGGTGTTGCTGTAGGACCTTTAATAGTTGATTCTAAGATTTGTATTTGATCATGTATATGTTTTTGCTGTTTTGTTCTTTATTATGGAGCCAAAACGATTGGAGAAGTGGTTTATCCATACATTTCTGTTTTGGATAGATACTGTAACTCTTCATGTTGTTTGTTTGGTGTGTTCAATTTTTCCCAGAAGTGGTTAGATTTGATGGATACTTCAATTACATTGAGCTGATTTCTGACGTGCTGTTCCTTCTATTTCCATTGTGCATTTCTGTATTGTTTTCTGATCAGTGTGCGGCTGTGTGGCCATGTGTGTGTGTGTTTGTGTGTGAGACATGCATGGCCGTAAATGTTTGCTTAACAATAGCAACAACAGTAACAATAGCCTCTTCCCTTAACTCATCTCCACTCTTCCCCTCTCCTGCCTCTTCTTCTCCTCCACTCTCCCCCTCTCCTGTCCTCTTCCCAGGCTCTCCCATGGCCAGCGGTACAGGAACCCTCCAGATCTATCTGATAGATGTGAATGACAACGCTCCATCTCTGCTGCCCCGCGAGTCTCAGATCTGTGAGCGCATCAACCGCAACGCCGGCATCAACATAACGGCTGCAGACTCAGACACGGACCCCAACGTGGGACCCTTTGTATTCGAGCTGCCCACCTTCCCCGCCAGCATACGACGCAACTGGACTGTGTCACGTCTCAACGGTGAGGGGACCAGCAGATGTAGATTTGGGGGTAGAAGAGGCAGTGCCTAAGAAGGGTTAGAGGCAGTGCCTAAAAAAAAGTGTTTAAGTGTTCTGATATTGGGTATTAACAGTATGTCTCTCCCCTCCACTCCCAGGTGACTATGCCCGGTTGAGTTTGCGGATCCAGTATCTGAAGCCTGGGGTGTATGAGGTGCCTGTGATTGTGAGCGACTCGGGGAACCCTCCTCTCTCCAACAGGTCCATTATAAAGGTCAAGGTGTGTCCGTGTGATGAGAACGGAGACTGCACCCTGGTCGGGGCTGTGGCTGCTGCTGGACTGGGGACTGGAGCCATCATAGCCATACTCATCTGTATCATCATACTGCTCAGTGAGTATACTGACTGGACATCGTCTGTCAGAGTTAATTAGTTTAATCAAGTTCAGTTTTAATTTGAGTGTAGACATTTTTCTCAATTGTAATTGATCGCATTGACTGAAAGTGTTGAAAATACGCTGAAAACATCCCAAATACATAATCTATACAGTTAAAAACAACAATGCAATATAAAAGAAGTTGACATTCAGGTTAAAGAAAGTGTGCTTTCTCAAAGTACAGTTGAAGTTGGAAGTTTACATACACCTTAGCCAAATACATTTAAACGTTTTTCACAATTCCTGACATTTAATCCTAGTAAAAATTCCCTGTCTTAGGTCAATTAAGATCACCACTTCATTTTAAGAATGTGAAATGTTAGAATAATAGTGGAGAGAATGATTTATTTCAGCTTTTATTGATTTCATCACATTCCCAGTGGGTTAGAATTTTACATACACTCAATTAGTATCTGGTAGCATTTCCTTTAAATGGTTTAACTTGGGTCTGTTACGGTTTTCTTCCATCGAAGGAGAGTCGGACCAAAATGCAGCGTGGTTAGTTCGATACATCTTTAGTAAAGAAAAAACACGAACAATACAAAAACAACAAACGGAATGTGAAAACCTATACAGCCTATCTGGTGACAACTAACACAGAGACAGGAACAATCACCCACGAAACACTCAAAGAATATGGCTGCCTAAATATGGTTCCCAATCAGAGACAACGATAATCACCTGCCACCTGCCAACCATAGACTTTCCTAGACAACCCTACTCAGCCACAATCCCAATACCTACTAAAACCCTAATACAAAAACACACCACAAAATAAACCCATGTCACACCCTGGCCTGACCAAAAAAATAAAGAAAACACAAAATACTAAGACCAAGGCGTGACAGGGTCAAATGTTTCGGGTAGCCTACCACAAGCTTCCCACAATAAGTTGGGTGAATTTTGGCTCATTCCTCCTGACAGAGCTGATGTAACTGAGTCAGGTTTGTAGGCCTCCTTGTTCGCACATACTTTTTCAGTTCTGCCCACAAATTTTCTATGGGATTGAGGTCAGGGCTTTGTGATGGCCACTCCAATACCTTGACTTTGTTGTCCTTAAGCCATTTTGCCACAACTTTGGAAGTATGCTTGGGGTTATTGTCCATTTGGAATACCCATTTGCGACCAAGCTTTAACTTCCTGACTGATGTCTTGAGATGTTGCTTCAATAAATCCACAATTTTCCTCCTCATGATGCCATCTATTTGCACCAGTCCCTCCTGCAGCAAAGCACCCCCACAACATGATGCTGCCACCCCCGTGCTTCACGGTTAGGATGGTGTTCTTCGGCTTGCAAGCCTCCCCTTTTTCTCCAAACACATAATAATGGTCATTATGGCCAAGCAGTTCTATTTTTGGACATTTCTCCAAAAAGTACGATCTTTATTCACATGTGCAGTTGCAAACCGTAGTCTGGCTTTTTTATGGCGGTTTTAGAGCAGTTGCTTCTTCCTTGCTGAGCAGCCTTTCAGGTTAGGTCGATATAGGACTCGTTTTACTGTGGAAATAGATACTTTTGTACCGGTTTCTCCAGCATCTTCACAAGGTATTTTGCTGTTGTTCTGGGATTGATTTGCAATTTTCGCACCAACGTACATTCATCTCTAGGAGACAGAACGCATCTCCTTCCTGAGCGGTATGACGGCTGCGTGGTCCCATGGTGTTTATACTTGCGTACTATTGTTTGTACAGATGAACGTGGTACCTTCAGGCATTTGGAAATTGCTCCCAAGGATGAACCAGACTTGTGGAGGTCTACAATTTTTTTTCTGAGGTCTTGGCTGATTCTTTTTAATTTTCCCATGATGTCAAGCAAAGAGGCACTGCGTTTGAAGGTATACCTTGAAATACATCCACAGGTATACCTCCAATTGACTCAAATGATGTCAATTTGCCTATCAGAAGCTTCTAAAGCCATGACATTATTTTCTGGAATTTTCCAAGCTGTTTAAAGGCACAGTCAACTTAGTGTATGTAAACTTCTGACCCACTGGAATTGTGATATAGTGAATTATAAGTGAAATAATCTGTCTGTAAACAATTGTTGGAAAAATTACTTGTGTCATGCACAAAGTAGATGTCCTAACCGACTTGCCAAAACTATAATTTGTTAACAAGAAATTTGTGGAGTGGTTGAAAAACGAGTTTAACCTGTTGCGACGAGCAATCCCGTATCCGGGATCCTATTTATAGCCTCAAGCTCATTACCATAACGCAACGTTAACTATTCATGAAAATCGCAAATGAAATGAAATAAATATATTTGCTCTCAAGCTTAGCCTTTTGTTAACAACACTGTCATCTCAGATTTTCAAAATATGCTTTTGAACCATAGCTAAACAAGCATTTGTGTAAGAGTATTGATAGCCTAGCATAGCATTAAGCCTGGCATTCAGCATGCAACATTTTCACAAAAACAAGAAAAGCATTCAAATAAAATCATTTACCTTTGAAGAACTTCAGATGTTTCCAATGAGGAGACTCTCAGTTAGATAGCAAATGTTCAGTTTTTCCAAAAAGATTATTTGTGTAGACAAATCGCTCCGTTTTGCTCATCACGTTTGGGTAAGAATAAACCCGAAAATTAAGTCATTACAACGCAAACTTTTTTCCAAATTAACTCCATAATATCGACTGAAACATGGCAAACGTTGTTTAGAATCAATCCTCAAGGTGTTTTTCACATATCTATCGATGATAAATCATTCATGGCAGTTTGGTTTCTCCTCTGAAGAAATGGAACGCGCATGGACCTGGAGATTACGCAATAATTTTGACGCAGGACACCGGGCGAACACCTGGTAAATGTAGTCTCTTATGGACAATCTTCCAATGATATGCCTACAAATACGTCACAATGCTGCAGACACCTTGGGGAAACGACAGAAAGTGCAGGCTCATTCCTGGTGCATTCACAGCCATATAAGGAGACATTGGAACACAGCGCCTTCAGAATCTGGGGCATTTCCTGTATGAAATTTCATCTTGGTTTCGCCTGTAGCATTAGTTATGGGGCACTCACAGATAATATCTTTGCAGTTTTGGAAACATCAGAGTTTTTTCTATCCAAAGCTGTCAATTACATGCATAGTCGAGCATCTTCTCGTGAGAAAATATCTTGTTTAAAACGGGAACGTTTTTTATCCAAAAATTAAAAGAGCGCCCCCTATCTCGAAGAAGTTAATGATTCCAACCTAAGTGTATGTAAACTTCCGACTTCAACTGTACCTAATTTTAGTTACTTTAGATAAAATCAAGACGTCAATATTCCTGTAATGTTTTTTGTATGAAAAATCTTAAATTTAATCTTAAATCACAGCAAATCTGAGGATTTTACTTTTTAGATTTGTGTGTATTGTTGTGAATTGTTAGATATTACCGTACAGTTGGAGCTAGGAACACAAGCATTTCACTACACCTACAATAACATCTGCTAAATACGTGTATGTGAGCAATAACATTTTATTTGATTAACTTTCTAAAAAAATATTTTTAATTTCACAGCCCTAAAACAGACATATCTTCCTTCCTCTCGCTTCCTCTCCCCTCCCCCTGTAGCTAGAGGTCTTCACATATCCACCTGTACCCGAATAGCCGAGACTGACCCGAGTGGGTCCGGATCCAGAAGTGTAAAGAATGTCACGGGTCTGGGTCGAATCTGATATGATTGTCAGGAGTCTTGGGTATATGTCATTTTAAATGACTTGTCCGGAAGGCCCCTTACAGATCAGAATGTGACTGCTGCAGTAATCTATGCTGCTGCTCTTGCTTTTCACGAGTGTGGAGCGTGACGGGAGTAGCTTGTTGTTGGCCAATCGTAAGACATCAAAGCGGTACTAGGCTACAGTCATAGAGCCTCCGTGTGTGGCAAAATTAGGAGATATTTAATCAATGGAAGATGGAATTAAAATGATAGAATTAAAAGGAGAAGGATAGGCTACAACGACCAAGAGCCAACGGGTAGGTTGCTGATTAATATTCTAAATGGAGTTGTATTTGTAACTGTAGGATGAAAAAGCGAATGCACTGCAGCCTCAATTAGCCTAGCTAGCTAACGTTAGCTAGCTTAAATAGCATCTCCCGGGTTTGATGCAGTCAAGACAGGTACTATGTAATCATATTTTATGATAAATAACCTAGCTATGGCAGCTATTAGTCTACTATAGTTTGAGTCGTCTCTCCCTCCCTCCTTCCTTCCTTCCTGCTCCCTGTGTCACTCACTCACAGTACAGCCCCTCCCCCGCCTGCTAGAGCTGCACCTCTTTCTCCCTCCTCTCGCACTTGATCACTTCCAGATAATAAAGTAGTTTAAATAATGACTTTTCTGCTGCTTCCCTCAGATCAGACCGGACAGGGTCTGGATCTGACCAGGTTTATACGGAACGGGTCTAGTTGTCCTTCAGTCAGTTCGGAACAGGTCTCCCGAGTGGCACAGCGGTCTAAGGCACTATATCTCAGTGCAAGTCTCTGATTTGAATCCAGGCTGCATCACATCCGGCTGTGATTGCGCGTCCCATAGGGCGGCACACAATTGGCCCAGTGTCATCCGGGTTTGGCCGGGGTAGGCCCTCATTGTAAATAAGAATTTGTTCTTAACTGACTTGCCTAGTTGAATAAAAATTTTTTTTTTTAAAGATTTTGCATATTGGTCCGGTTGGGAAAGCCCCAGGTTCATTTCAGAATGGGTCCAACTTTTTGGACCTATGAAGATCTCTACCTGTAGCTACCACTACCTCTTCCCTACACACAATACATCAGATCCCTCCTTATGATCACATGGTATATTAAACCACCTTTCTTACCAGATGCTGAAGAGGGTAATGATTTGCTGTTCTCTCGTTTGGGCCTTGAAATCAAACATTTACCATGCAGTAAACACAATAGCATACAGGTTGTATTTTAGATGAATGCCTAGCTGGCCACCAGAATGTGTTTTCTCTGAGTGTGTGACCCCATGGGTTTTATTATTGGGTTCTGTCAGACAGTGGTTTTAATGTGGAGTTGTCTTGCTAAGGTGCTGCTGGTGGTTTGTTTTGTGGTGTGTGCTCATGGATCACATTTACATCGTGGGTTTCGCTCTTGTGTATAGTGGTACAGTCCTATGCTCTATAAATGTGTAGAGCTTTTTGTGTGGTTGAGTGTTTTGCAGTCTGTGTTGTTAAAGATGTGTTGGCTGTGTATTTTGCCGTAGGCCAATCATGTGGTTTAAGTGTTTTGTTGTAGAAGTGTGTTAATAAAGGATTATTGGCTGAGTGTTTTGCAGTTGAAAGGTATTCTTTAATGTGTGTTCATTGTGTGTTTTGCAGTATTATTGTGTTGTTAGAGGTGTCGTGTGTGTGTTCCAGGTATGGTGCTAGTGTTTGTGGTGTGGATGAAGCGTAGAGAGAAGGAGAGGCAGACCAAACAGCTGCTGATCGACCCAGAGGACGATGTCAGAGATAACATTCTGAAATACGACGAGGAAGGAGGGGGAGAGGAGGACCAGGTACACATGCACACACATGCACACACACACACTCAGAGACACACACACACACACGGAGAGACTAACACATACAGAGAGACACACACTGAGAGACACACACACAGATACAGACTTGTAAACATATACATGTATGTTTACAGTATACAGTGCGTTCGGAAAGTATTCAGACCCCTTCACCTTTTCCACATTTTATTAGGTTACAGCCTTATTCTAAAATTGCTTAAATTGTTTGTTTTTTGTCATCAATATACACACAATACCTCATAATGACAAAGCAAAGCAGGTTTTTATTAATTTTAGCAAATGAAATGTATGAAAAAAATAAAATTAACATTTACGTACTGTAAGTATTCAGACCCTTTACTCAGTACTTTGTTGAAGCACCTTTGGCAGCAATTATAGCCTCAAGTCTTCTTGGGTATGATGCTACAAGCTTGGCACACATTTATTTGGGGAGTTTCTCCCATTTCTTCTCTGCAGATCCTCTTAAGCTCTGTCAGGTTGGATGGGGAGTGTTGCAGCACAGCTATTTTCAGGTCTCTCCCGAGATGTTAGATCGGGTTCAAGTCCAGGCTCTGGCTGGGCCACTCAAGGACATCCAGAGACTTGTCCCGAAGCCAGTCCAGCATTGTCTTGGCTGTGTGCTTAGGGTCGTTGTACTGTTGGCAGGTGAACATTCTCCCCAGTCTGAGATCCTGAGCACTCTGGAGCAGGTTTTCATCAAGTATCTCTCTGTACTCTCTGATCTCTCTCATCTTTACCTCGATCCTGACTGGTCTCCCAGTCGCTGCCGTTGAAAAACACCCCCACAGTATAATGCTGCCACCACCATGCTTCACGTTAGCGGTGGTGCCAGGTTTTCTCCAGACATGACGCTAGGCATTCAGGCCAAAGTGTTGAACCTTGGTTTCATCAGACCAGAGAAACATGGTCCTTTAGGTTCCTTTTGGCAAACTCCAAGCAGGCTGTCATGTGCCTTTTAACAAGTAGTGGCTTCTGTCTGGCCACTCTACCATAAAGGCCTGATTGCTGGAGTGCTGCAGAGATGGTTGTCCTTCTGAAAGATTCTCCCATCTTCACAGAGGAACTCTAGAGCTCTGTCAGTGACCATCGGGTTTTTGGTCACTTCCCTGACCAAGGCCCTTCTCCCCCAATTGCTCAGTTTGGCCAAGCGGCCAGCTCTAGGAAGAGTCTTGGTGGTTCCAAACTTCTTCCATTTAGGAATGATGGAGGACACTTTGTTCTTGGGGACCTTCAATGCTTCAGAAATGTCTTGGTACCCTTCCCCCAGATCTGAGCCTTGGCACAATCCTGTTTCGGAGCTCTACGGACAATTTCTTTGACCTCATGGCTTGGTTTTTGCTCTAACATGCACTGTAAACTGTGTGACCTTTATATAGACAGGTGTGTGCCTTTCCAAATCATGTTCAATCAATTGAATTTACCACAGGTGGACTCTAATCAAGTTGTAGAAACATCTCAAGTATGATCAATGGTAACAGGATGCACCTGAGCTCAATTTCGAGTCCCACAGCAAAGGGTCTGAATACTTATATAAATAAGTTGTATTTTATTTTGTATTTTTATACATGTGAAAACATTTCTCAAATCTTGTTTTTGCTTTGTCATTATGGGGTTTTGTGTGTAGATTACTGAGGATTTTGTTTAATTTAATACATTTTAGAATAAGGCTGTAACGTAGCAAAATGTGTAAAAAGTTGAGTGATCTGAATACGCATATATATTGCACATACACCCACAAACACAGAGTGCAAGTTAGTTATGTCTTGAGGTTGACTGTATCATCTGTCTGTGTGTGTCTCTGTGCAGGACTATGACCTAAGCCAGCTGCAGCAGCCTGACTCTCTGGAGCACATCATCAGTAAGCCCCTGGGAGTACGGAGGGTGGACGAGCGCCCCATCATCCCTGAGTCCCAGTATCCCATCCGACCTGCCATCCCCCACCCTGGGGATATTGGGGACTTCATCAACGAGGTGAGGGGGGCAACCAGGGGTCATAGTATTGTTTTGTTTATTTCTTTATCAAGATACGGTTTAGTCCGCAGCACTTTTCTACTTGGGATCTGACACAAACACAGACACAATTCCACATACAAGGCACAATGACTAACCTACAATACACAACTACAAAAGACATTGAAATAAAAAATGAAGACATCTGTAAAGATGTGGAGGTGCATTTACTGTGTACCTCCTTATTTCTAAGAAACATTTGATGCACCTTTTGTTTCAGGTAAATGTGTGAGATCTGAGGATGATATTGCATAAATGGTGGCATTTTCTGCGTGCTGTTTGTTTACAGGCTTCAATCCTCTGAGCTCTGGCAACAGTGGAGATGGAGATTACCTGACAGCTGTTATCACACACTCAAACACACACACACATACATGTACGCACACATGCGTGTGTACGTTACCCCAATTTAAACACACTCGTGCAAGAAGGCTTTGACTGACAGGCGCCGTGACAACATGTTCACACTTGAGAAGTATTGGCAGCTGTTCAGCTTTGATCCATTCTGCCTACACACACATATACACACACACACACACACACACACACACACACACACACACACACACACACACACACTAATCTCGCTCCAGCAGTCTGGCAAAACACAAACACATGATGGCTCGGCTGCCCACTGTATCCTCCTCCTTGGGGATTCTACATCCCTGCCAATGACATCACTCTGTCACTCTCAATATATTGCCTGTATGCCAACATTTCCCATCTCCTCTATGGTGTTTCCTTAGCCTGTGTATGTTATCTTACTGAAAGCCTACCCTCCTCTGTCTCTCTGTAGTACTATACACTAACCTTGCTAATCCTGTTGGCCTTTGCTGTGATGCTTCCTCAGCCTGTGCTCTATTAACATGTAAACAGTCTAACCAGCTCTGCTACGGCGAGTAAAATGGTCAGAGTGAGGTATTCTCTCATTTGTGTCTGGAAGTAGCTAGCTAGCAATCTAGCTTGGGTGCTTGGTTGGGACAAGCAGTGGCAGGCAGGCTGCAGAAGGACGAGTAGGCTACCCCATCGTTTATCAGTGCAATTTTGATGGCCAACTAACTGTAAAAGTTTGAGAGGGTTTATCTAATGTTCCTTGGTTATATTTTAGCTCATCTTGCTCTGGCTAGCATTAGTTGTTGACCTTGTTGTTGTTGTTGTGCATAACTGAGGGAGAGAAAGCCTACCCTTTCATGGTAGTTTGATCAATAGCACTGTAAAGTTCCCAAATGTAAGAGGACTCTGTGGGATTTACATATTTGCAGAAATCCATTCAGGTGTATTTTTTTAGCTTTTGGCAAATGCGTTCTAACGATTTAAAGTCGCACTGTTGCAACTGTCTGTAAACACACAGTCCTTTTCAAAGTGAATGATGGCAGGCCCATGTGGCAAATGACTTGTTTACATAAAGGCCTACTGTAGCTCTGATTGGCTATAGCACACTGGTAGACTCCTGTGTTGGACGAGACAGGTTTTTTTCTGTTTTATTTACTGCAGTGTCTATTAATTGTCCAAACGCACAGCTTTCCCTCTCCTCTATATTGCTATAGAATTTTCACAAATGTCTTAGTATATGTACTTCCCAAACATTCTAATAATTTATGAAAATGTGAAAATGACCATACCTAAGTGCTCGCTTGTCAGAAAATGTTTTTTAAAAAGTGTCATATTCTTCCTAGGGGTGTATATGAACAGATTTTAATATTGCTAAAATGCTGTCAGTTCCACTTTAACCCCCCTCCCTCCCTACAGGTCAGCCTGTTTACTATTAACTCTTTCCTCTCTCTATCTCCCTCCAGGGTTTGCGGGCGGCAGACAACGACCCCACGGCCCCTCCATATGACTCCCTCCTGGTGTTTGACTACGAGGGCAGTGGCTCCACGGCCGGATCCGTCAGCTCCCTCAACTCCTCCAGCACAGGGGACCAAGACTACGACTACCTCAACGACTGGGGCCCCCGCTTTAAGAAGCTGGCCGATATGTACGGGGGAGGGGAAGATGACTAGGGCCACAGGGGGCCCGGTCAAAGATCAACTTCCCCTATCCACCCTACTCAGCTGGTCTGCCATGCTCTCTATGTCTCTACAACCTTGGGGGGGTCCTCAAATCTCCAACTTTAATACACACCCCACACACACACCAACCAACTGAACTGACCTAGCAACTGACCAATCAATTAAGAAACCGCCATAGTGGACTGTGCAGCAAGGCAGCTTTGGGTCCTACTGTACTGTACTGTACTATACTGAGCCCTCTCCTGCTCCAAGGCTGTCTAAGACTGAAATTTATGCTCTCCAGGTTTTTTGGTAGATTATGGGGTTGGTTACTTTTGTTGTGTTTTTTATTTTTTTATTATTTTTTATTATCCCTTGCTGTCTTCACTGTCCTTAAAAGCAAGCTATTTTCTGGTGTTGGGAGGCCATTGGCTCCCCATTTCCGCATCAGCCCCCAGCCGTCCCTTTGCAGATAGTCCAAGCTGCATATTGTGTGACGGGGAAGAAAAGAAAGAGAAACACAGAATGTCAATTCTTTCTTCTGCGTGGAAGGCCCTGGTTTAATCTCTCTGAACTTTGAATTCATAGAACAGAAGCACTGTTGTTTAAGAAGTGCCTTCAGTGGTGCGTATTTTGTCTGACTCTCGCTAACTCAGGATTGGTTCCCATTTTCTGGGCTAACGTGGGGCACCGCCCCCTTATAACCCCTCAAATCTGACCTTCACGTCCGACTTCCTGTGTGTCATGTTCATCACCCTGTCATGCAACATGGACAGACATAGGAGAAGTTGCAGAGGGGATTTGCCTTTGGGGATGAGGGGGTATCAGGAGAGGGAGTGCTCTATACAAAGACATACATTACCAGTCAAAAGTTTGGAGGATTTTCTTTTGCTATTTTCTACATTGTAGAATAATAGTGAAGACATAAAAAATATGAGAACACATATGGAATCATGTAGTGACCAAAAAAGTGCTAAACAAATCAAAATATATTTTATACTTGAGATTCTTCAAAGTAGCCACCCTTTGCCTTGATGACAGGTTTTGAGCGCCAGAGAGGGGAAGAGGGAGCGCCAGAGAGGAGAAGAGGGAGCGCCAGAGAGGGGAAGAGGGAGCGCCAGAGAGGGGAAGAGGGAGCGCCAGAGAGGGGAAGAGGGAGCGCCAGAGAGGAGAAGAGGGAGTGCCAGAGAGGAGAAGAGGGAGCGCCAGAGAGGGGAAGAGGGAGCGCCAGAGAGGGGAAGCGGTAGCGCCAGAGAGGGGAAGAGGGAGCGCCAGAGAGGGGAAGAGGGAGTGCCAGAGAGGGGAAGAGGGAGCACCAGAGAGGGGAAGAGGGAGCGCCAGAGAGGAGAAGCGGGAGCGCCAGAGAGGGGAAGCGGGAGTGCCAGAGAGGAGAAGCGGGAGCGCCAGAGAGGGGAAGCGGGAATGCCAGAGAGGGGAAGCGGAAGCGCCAGAGAGGGGAAGAGGGAGCGCCAGAGAAGAGAAGCGGGAGCGCCAGAGAGGAGAAGCGGGAGCGCCAGAGAGGAGAAGCGGGAGCGCCAGAGAGGAGAAGCGGAAGCGCCAGAGAGGGGAAGCGGGAGCGCCAGAGAGGAGAAGCGGGAGCGCCAGAGAGGAGAAGCGGGAGCGCCAGAGAGGAGAAGCGGGAGCGCCAGAGAGGAGAAGCGGAAGCGCCAGAGAGGGAAAGCGGGAGCGCCAGAGAGGAGAAGCGGGAGCGCCAGAGAGGAGAAGCGGGAGCGCCAGAGAGGAGAAGCGGGAGCGCCAGAGAGCAGAAGCGGGCGCGCCAGAGAGGGGAAGAGGGAGCAGGTGTGATAGATGGAGTGCTGCATCAGATGACCTGGCCTCCACAATCACCCACTCCCACAATCAACCAACTCACCAATTGAGATGGTTTGGGATGAGTTGGACTGCAGAGTGAAGGAAAAGCAGCTAATAAGTGCTCAGCATATGTGGGAACTCCTTCAAGACTGTTGGAAAAGCATTCCAGGTGATGCTGGTTGAGAGAATGCCAAGCGTGTGCAAAGCTGTCATCAAGGCAAAGGGTGGCTACTTTGAAGAATCTCAAATGTAAAATATTCCCTACTGTTCAATGGTTTGGGGTCCTTGTTTTTAATAATAACATCAAATTGATCAGAAATATAGTGTAGACATTGTTAATGTTGTAAATGGCTATTGTAGTTGGAAACAGCAGATTATTTATGGAATATCTACATAGGCGTACAGAGGCCCATTATCAGCTACCATCACCACTGTGTTCCAATGGCACGTTGTGTTAGCTAATCCAAGTTTATCATTTTAAAAGGCTAATTGATCATTAGAAAACACTTTTGCAATTATGTTAGCACAGCTGAAAACTGTTGTTCTGATTAGACTAGTTGAGCATCAGCATTTGTGGTTTCGATTACAGACTCAAAATGGCCAGAAACAAAGAACTTTCTTCTGAAACTTGTCAGTCTATTCTTGTTCTGAGAAATGAAGGCTATTTCCTCTGAGAAATTGCCAAGAAACTAAAGATCTTGTACAATGCTGTGTACTACTCCCTTCACAGAACAACGCAAACGGGCTCTAACCAGAATAGAAAGAGGAGTGGGAGGCCCCGGTGCACAACTGAGCAAGAGGACAAGTACATTAGTGTCTAGTTTGAGAAAAAGATGCCTCACAAGTCCCTAATGGCAGCTTCATTAAATAGTACCTGCAAAACACCAGTCTCAATGTCAACAGTGATGCTGCTGATGCTCCAGATACTCAACTAGTCTAAAGAAGGCCAGTTTTATTGCTTCTTTAATCAGGACAACAGTTTTCAGCTCTGCCAACATAATTGCAAAAGGGTTTTCTAATGATAAATTCGCTTTTTAAAATTATAAACTTGGATTAGCTAACACAACATGCCATTGGAACACAGGAGTAGTGGTTGCTGATAATGGGCCTCTGTACACCTTTGTAGATATTCCATTAAAAATCAGCCATTTCCATCTACAATAGTCATTTACAACATTAACAATCTCTACACTATATTTCTGATAAATTTGATGTTATGTTAATGGATAAAAAAATATGCTTTTCTTTCAAAAACAAGGACATTTCTAAGTGATCCCAGACTTTGAACGGAAGTGTATTTTGATTTGTTTAACACTTTTTTTGGTTACTGCATGATTCAGTATGTGTTATTTAATAGTTGACAAATCAATGTAGAAAATAGTAGAAATAAAGAAAACCCTTGAACGAGCACGCGTGTCCAGACTTTTGACTGGTACTGTATCTCTCCTTAGTCGAAGGACAATTCTTTTATTTCCTTCAAGTCTGAGGTCCTGATAAAAAGCCATCGTCAGTGTCACAATAGGAATCTTCACACAGATACAGGATTGTCTTTAGACAACATGTATTTACTGTATTCAAACCATTAGTCATTGCGGCTTTAAAAGCAGTTGAGTTTGGATGGCTTTGTGACTTTGCTTTTTTGAGTTCACATTACTTTGCACTTTTAACTTAATGAGGCTGGGTAGCTCGGAAAAGAGGGATGAAGTGTGAAAAGTGAAAGGAAGTAATCCATAGTAGGACGAAGGATGAAGGTGTGTTGTATGGTTCTGTCCACTGTTTCCAAATGTTAACATAGACCAACCAGACCACAATATCACTATGTGTTGAGATAAACTATACAAATTGTAAAAAGAAAAAGGGTGTGAAACTAAATATTTTTGAAGTATTAGTAAACGTCAAACCGTTTGTGCTCCATGTCCTCTTGCACTGCTGGCAGAGAAGACAAGGTGTGAGACACAACGTTTCAAGCGTCGGCTTTTGTGCTGATTCACTGTTGTGTCCTGACACACTTTTGATATACAATCTCTGATGCTGGTCCCTGTCGCAGCAACAACAACAGAGAGAGAGAGAGAGAGAACTGAGATTCTGTCAGGGACTTAGCAAGCACCACCGTCTGTCTCCCCTCAGACATTTTGATTCATATGTCATTTTGGTGCGAGAGGTTTCGAAAAACAAGTTGGGGAAAATCTCTCATATAAACTTTTTGGAAAGAGAGAAAGAAAATAACTGCACCTTTCCAAAGCAGTGTTTAGTAGTGGTAAATCTGTCATAAGATGTTGGTATTGAGGAACAGCCATTTTATTGTATTTTATGAAAACACCACTACCCATGCATCATCCTATGATACAGTACATTTGCCCCAATGTCATTCAATGTCATTCCAGTTGAGATTTACACTTGAGAGGAATGTGCTTTCTACATACGTGCATTCTCTCTTTTTCTCTCCCTCCTCTCTATCTCTCTCTCTAATAGTAGATTTCATAGGGATTGGGCGAGGTTATGTATTTAATCCATCCTCCAGTTCTCCTTATAATTAGGAGGATGCTGGATTCCTCCAGGTAATCTCCTTGACGAAGAGAGAGAGCTCTAAAATCCTAGATAAGATGTGAGGAGAGGATGACTCAGCCTCCCATGCTCTTCCTCCCAGCTCCCCCTTCACTATCAGGTTATTTCCCTTTACACTGCACCCAGTATCTCTCCCTCACGTCTCCCTTTGGAGAAAAAAGATATGTACAGTATGCCTTACACAGAGAGGGGAAGAAGGGCACTGGAAGAAAATAGAAGTCTCTGAAAGGGGACAAGGTCATATAGGTTATTGGGGGGTGTTATAACTGAATAACAGTGAGCCCTCAGAGTGTAGGTAGACCCTGATACCCTGTGGTGGCTACAGGGTATCAGTGAGAATGACCTTTGACCACCCTCTGATCCTACTGTGTGCCCACAATGCCTCTGGGTGACAGAAGCAGAAACAGGAAGCAGTGTTTAGGCTTTCCACCTCACCTCTCGCCATCACAAAGTAGGATTAGTGCTTCTTTCTCCACTAGAACGTCGCTCAGCTCAATGCACACACATGCTCACTTACGTGCACGCACACATAAGCACATACACACATTACACAGCTGTTGCTGTTCGCGATTTATGATTATCTCTTTTTACATAGATATGTTATACATATACTTTTTTTTATACATTTAGTTGTTTTTCACTTTCGCTCTCTTTATATTCTTCACCCTGTATTTTGTTGTCTTTGTTGTTGGACGAGTAGCCTACCGAGCCTGCTCGCAAGCTTCAAATTACCATAAAAGTCATTTGCGTTCACTGAAGATTCTAAGAGACTTGTATGGTCACAGCCATAATTGTTTATGTGTCGCTGTTCAAGATTGACTTCATTATTCCATTACAAGACATCCTGCAGTACATATTTACACTCACCTTCTCTGGGCATCATCCTACATGTCATCCATATAGATGAGGCCTACTTGCTTTGCTCTAGCCCCATCAGAGACAGTAGAGACTGTATTCAGATATACACCTAGCATGGGGGCAGCAAACCAAGAGGAGATGGATCCAGGAACTTCATGGTCCCACCTTGCATAATGCTGCTGTCATAAGCACTACATAGCATCATCAAGTGAATGGCCTAATGCCTGTCATAGTGTCTCATTACCACGGCTAGGAGTTATTTGGGGGACAAAGGAAGCCGTGCCATTCCAACACTATGAGAGGGAAGCCAGGGATGGGTTAAATTAAGGTTTTGGGGAAATGAAGGGTTGAATTGGAGGATTAAAAGTTGGACATGTAAATATGCAAAGGTGGTTAGTTTAAATGGATGCGATTGATGTGACAATGACACACAGGGCAACTGGGATCAGGATGTATGGATTTGCACATCCACGCTTCAGTTTGACATATTGAAGATAGGGTACGCGGGAGGCTTAAGGTGTGCAAATAAATTCCTTGAGTCAAAGCTTGGGGTGAATGATATAGTGGGAGGAACGCAGTATGTTTAGCTAGTGCAGATGTATTTCAGACCTGCTATGTAGTATCTGTATGTACTAGTTACCCCCTTTACCATGAGCCCTGCATACAAACAGTCACTCTGTCTGTCCCTGTCTGTCTGCCTGTCCCTAGAGGGAAGTGGTCATCTTCTTTCAGAGTGGTGTTAGCCTTTGAACCCTCACTGAAGACCACTGATCCTGACAGCGCTCACCAACCCATGGAGTGTACTGCACACTATTCAACTGCAGGAGACTCCAACGGGAGTGAGGTTACAGTGTTAGACATAGCCTTTGCTATCACCAGGCCTGCACCGAAACATGACAGTATTTGAGTCTCTCAAATGGCACCCTATTCCCCATGTAGTGCACTACTGTGGTTGAAGGTAGTGCAGTATATGGGGAATAGGGTGTGATTTGAGATACAGCCAGTGTCGTATTGGAGTGGTCTTGATGTTGCTCACGTCTGAGTGTACATAATGTAGTAATTGCTTAAAGCTAAACGGATCAAGTTAGGCAAAATATAACTGTACAATTGGAGCTTTTTTGCATGTGTCTTTTTATAATGGGACTGAAGAAGAATTCTATGACGGTTATCATAAAGATCATTTAAAACATGTAGCAGCCCGCATGACCGAGGTTGCTGTCCAGAAGGACTTCTGGTGTGTAACATACTCACATACACTTAAGTAAATAAAATACAAAAAATACACAAAAAAAACACAAAATGCTTTAAAAAAGAAATTGCACAGTTATCAAGTTAAAATACTTTTTTTTGTAAACTGTCAACAGCACAAGTATTTTGTAATGTTGTTTGTACCATTTTGTATGAAAAAAATGAAAAAAAAGGGAAAGAGTCCGTCGTTTTAAGCGTGTGTTTCTAGTGCCACTGCAATCTTGGTTTCCAAATACAGTAACAGTACATATACAGCCTTGCAGATAAACCTTGTAATATAGGAATTGAGCTGGCAAATCCATGTCAGAGCCCCTGTGTTATAAATAAAGTTTCCCCTCCTTATACAAACACTGCTTCCTGTCTCCACATTCTCTTCCTGTTTTGCATGTAGTTGTTGATGATGATGATGATTATGAACAAAGACACAGATTATGTTAAATTAACTCCAGCAATGGTTTCTTTTTCGAGACACAAATGATCATCTATAAGCGAACAAAAACCAAGCGATAACGAACAGCAAACACTAGCCTATAAGCATAACGTGTGCTCAAGCTTTTTTCTCTTCCATATTGGTAAAACATATTCTCATTTGTTATGACCATTTCTGCTGTTTACTATTCCAGTTAACTCACCTATGTTTGAGCCAGTTTATCAACTCACTGAGATGTGTCTCCATCTCCCAGCCTTTAGCATCAGGGGAGCACAGATTGAACCTGAGGGTAGTTATGTGATTTGGTAACTGCATTTGATTATGGCCCCGGAAAGGCAGAATGCAATTTGATGGGAGGCCCCTAGCCTCGTATAGAGTAACACTCACCTTGATAGAGTGAGTGTGCAAACTGCATGATAACTGGATTACAAGAACCCATCAGCCAAGACCCAGACTAGGGGGCGTCTTGTGTGTGTGTGTGTGTGTGTGTGTGTGTGTGTGTGTGTGTGTGTGTGTGTGTGTGTGTGTGTGTGTGTGTGTGTGTGTGTGTGTGTGTGTGTGTGTGTGTGTGTGTGTGTGTGTGTGTGTGTGTGTGTGTGTGTGTGTGTGTGTGTGTGTGTGTGTGTGTGTGTGTGTGAGTGAGTGTGTTGGGTGGGTGGCCTGGATTTCCAACGACCTTGATCAAAATGCTATCAATCCTCATGTTTTCAGGCAGAGGACTGATTCCGAGGCTCACTGGGGGAAAAAACACTCACTTAAACACATGCGCAAACACACACACACACACACACACACACAAGCATGCACATACACACCCAGGGTACAGCAGGGAATTTCTACTGGGGAATTACTCCGCTTTCCCTTCTATGGTACAATACAACTTTATTGGTGATCCACTGAAGACAGTCTGACTTCAAAGTTAAACTTAATGTTAAACGTTATGATTTATTTCACTAATACAACAATGAACAATGAACAAATCAATTAACAAACAACTGCGAACAATGAACAAATCAATTAACTGCATTTGTCTTCTCTCTCCCTGAGCTTTTACAAGGTGTGGGAATGGAGTCTGTACCAACTGCAGCTGATGCTATGAAAATAGGAATAAAGCCAATATGCTAATACATGGCAAGATGGGTGTAGATTGTATTTTCCTAGGGGTCTATTCGTATAGCGAAAGTTCAGAGTTACAGCGTGATTGACATTTAAAGGCAATGTTCCCGCAATCTGTAATGCTTCAGTGATACAGATTGAATAGAGCCCCCTAATGTGCTGCTCAACGCTTGATTTATACGCTGCCAATTAAGGTTGTGTTACCATAATAACCTCCTCGCCACTCAATTGCAATCATTGATATATAGTTACTGTGGTCCAGATAACACAATAGTAAATTGAAGACTGGCAAAAGTATGGACAAACAAACAGCTTTGAAAGAAAACAGAAGATCAGTTTGAGAGAGCAGACTCCCCACCCAGATGAGGAGAGGAGTCAGATAGCGGGCGCTGAGATGGACCTCCAGCAGTACTGTTACCAGGGCAGGTCAATGAAACAGCAGCTCCTCCACATCGATTGGCCTGTCACTGGACATCAATGCACAAGCAGACAGAATATCCCCCACCGGAGCCAGTCCAAGTTCCAGATATATATATATATATATATATATATATATATATATATATATATATATATACATACATACACACACACACACACACACACACACACACACACACACACACACACACACACACACACACACACACACACACACACACACACACACCCCTTCACAATGCCCTCCATCAATATCGCATCCACGGTGAGAATCTGCAGGAAGCCTGATCTATTTGAATCAATCACCTGCTCTCTGACACACAGACATGCTCATCTGGAATAAGGACACGGTGAGGCAGAGAGACCGAGGGCGGAGGACGATTGTTAAAGAGAGAGAAAACAGAGGGGTGCAGTTAAAAGGAGTTGTACTCAGCAGTTAAATGTCAAGGTTGACAGGATGAGGCAGTATAGATTAACCCAGCCAGGTAGCCTATCTGGAACAAACCACGCTGCTACATTTTGACCCATTATGGATTCATAGAGGTAGGTTGTCTGGGATCATATTGATCAAATGAAGCAGCGTTTTTCTTGTCATATAGCAACCTATGTGTTGTGATATTTGCATTGTTTGCTCTATAACCTGTTCGTTTAAATGCCTTGCCACTGTGATATGTTGGCCTGAGGCCGAGGCAATAAGAAGACACAGTGGCAGAATAAATTCAACCAGACCTTTGTTTCATCACAAAACCAGAGAGCAACATCTGTCTGGTGGAGTCCACAAAGCATAATGCATGTAACAAACAGTTACATGACCTAGAGCACCGTCAAGCAAGTAAATGTTCCGGATATTTTTGGACTACTAAACAACTATTGATTTAGAACAACCGTAAGTCACAAAGAAAACAGGAGCTAACTCCACAATTCCAGCGCCATTTCAACTTCAACATTTCAACATCATGAACTAAAATATGGCAAAAACTATTTTGTCCAATCAATGTAAGCTGAATATGATGTGGCTGTCCATGGTTCTGATTTCTGTGTGTGTGTGTTCGAACATATGTGTCCCCCCTATCTATATGTGCAAGTAGAAATTACATGTTGACTCACCCTACTTGTAGAGAAACGCCAATGCCATCCTCCTCTCTTTCATGTTGACGTAACGGTCTATGACTGTCATATAGTACAAAGTTTTCGTTTTTTGTCCTAGGCTACCTGGCTAAAATGCTTGCTTGCTAGCTGAACTTCCTTTCATGGGCAACGATGAGCCAGCTAGTTGTCATTAGCCTACTACATGATACATCTAGCTACATATTGAACTTACATCCTCCCAGGCCAGGGCTAAAATGTATGGTTGGATCCGAATCAGAGAATTAAAACCAAGTCCAAATCCCTATCTCCATCTATGGCTAATTTAAGAAATGACCAATTTTAGTTAGGCTAGCTATACACAGGAGGACAATGACACAATGAGATGCAACAATTCAAGTTTTTCTGGCAATGACGTTTTGCTTTGATCTGATGCGATTGGTGTGAAGACATATCCAAAATAGCTTCCCTTGATACTGTTTTTTGGTGCACCAGGACCATTCACAGTTGAGCTCACTCAGTTTACCTCAATGCTGATTGGCTATTATTATTATTTTTAATTATCAAGGGAGGCTAAATGCTCGCTGGCTTCCCTTACATTCAATGCTATGGGTTTCATGACTTGGGATGAGACCCAGATGCAGACACTTGAGGTAAATGGTTCAAGTCTCAGAGATTTATTGAATATACACTGGCAGGACAAAGGCAGGTCGAGGACAGGCAGGGGTTCATAATCCTGGTAATAGTTGGCAGACGTAGACGGCAGGCAGGCTCAGGGTAAGGACAGGAAAAACAGGTTGTAACCAGGGGGACTAGAACAGAAGCCAGAAAGAGGAAAATACCACGGAGAAAGACGCTGGCACGACTTGACAGGACAAGACAAGCTGGCAACAGACAAACTGAAAACGCAGGTCTAAATTCACAGGCGATAATGGCGAAAGACGGGAGACAAGCATGGGGGACAAGCACAAAACAGGTGAAACAGATCAGGGTGTGACAATGGGTGGCAACAATGTCGTACTTATTTTGACCAGACAGCATCAGATAGATGGGCTACACATACAGAGACAGAAGGGCTCTGTTTCGCTCACTCGGATGCTTTCTCTGGTGAGATACATTCAGCCTCTTGCGGATTTAAAAATTATGAAACACAGATAGACGAAAGATATGTATATTTTTTTTTTATTGGTACATTTTTGGTGGAAGAGTGGCTTCCCTTGGCATTTGTGAATACAGGCCACTGATTCCATGTAATACTTGTATGAGATAAATATTAACAACATTTCACAACATCCAAGTCGTGCTGTGTTCGAAAATATACTCAAGAAAGAAATACTTAATCATGAAGACAGTCCACAGAAAAACACTCATTATACTCCACTAACATCTTAGTTGTTAATGTACTTTCCGGAGAGGGTCATATTGACCTATGGAGCCCGACCATGTTCTTACCAGAGAGGGTCATATTGACCTATGGAGCCCGACCATGTTCTTACCAGAGAAGGTCATATTGACCTATGGAGCCCGACCATGTTCTTACCAGAGAAGGTCATATTGACCTATGGAGCCCGACCATGTCCTTACCAGAGAGGGTCATATTGACCTATGGAGCCTGACCATGTTCTTACCAGAGAGGGTCATATTGACCTATGGAGACTGACCATGTTCTTACCAGAGAGGGTCATATTGACCTACGGAGCCCGGCCATGTTCTTACCAGAGAGGGTCATATTGACCTATGGGGCCCAACTGTTCATGTTCTTACCAGAGAGGGTCATATTGACCTACAGAGCCCGACCATGTTCTTACCAGAGAGGGTCATATTGACCTATGGAGCCTGACCATGTTCTTACCAGAGAGGGTCATATTGACCTATGGAGCCCGACCATGTTCTTACCAGAGAAGGTCATATTGACCTATGGAGCCCGACCATGTTCTTACCAGAGAGGGTCATATTGACCTATGGAGCCTGACCATGTTCTTACCAGAGAGGGTCATAATGACCTATGGAGCCTGACCATGTTCTTACCAGAGAGGGTCATATTGACCTACGGAGCCCGGCCATGTTCTTACCAGAGAGGGTCATATTGACCTATGGGGCCCAACTGTTCATGTTCTTACCAGAGAGGGTCATATTGACCTACGGAGCCCGACCATATTCTTAACAGAGAGGGTCATATTGACCTATGGAGCCCGACCATGTTCTTACCAGAGAGGGTCATATTGACCTATGGAGCCCGACCATGTTCTTACCAGAGAGGGTCATATTGACCTATGGAGCCTGACCATGTTCTTACCAGAGAGGGTCATATTGACCTATGGAGCCCGACTGTTCATGTTCTTACCAGAGAGGGTCATATTGACCTATGGAGCCCGGCCATGTTCTTACCAGAGAGGGTCATATTGACCTATGGAGCCTGACCATGTTCTTACCAGAGACGGTCATATTGACCTATGGAGCCTGACCATGTTCTTACCAGAGAGGGTCATATTGACCTATGGAGCCCGACCATGTTCTTACCAGAGAGGGTCATATTGACCTATGGGGCCCAACTGTTCATGTTCCTACCAGAGAGGGTCATATTGACCTATGGAGCCCGGCCATGTTCTTACCAGAGAGGGTCATATTGACCTATGGAGCCTGACCATGTTCTTACCAGAGAGGGTCATATTGACCTATGGAGCCCTGACCATGTTCTTACCAGAGAGAGTCATATTGACCTATGGAGCCTGACCATGTTCTTACCAGAGAGGGTCATATTGACCTACGGAGCCCGACCATGTTCTTACCAGAGAGGGTCATATTGACCTACGGAGCCCGGCCATGTTCTTACCAGAGAGGGTCATATTGACCTATGGGGCCCAACTGTTCATGTTCTTACCAGAGAGGGTCATATTGACCTACGGAGCCCGACCATATTCTTAACAGAGAGGGTCATATTGACCTATGGAGCCCGACCATGTTCTTACCAGAGAGGGTCATATTGACCTATGGAGCCCGACCATGTTCTTACCAGAGAGGGTCATATTGACCTATGGAGCCTGACCATGTTCTTACCAGAGAGGGTCATATTGACCTATGGAGCCCGACTGTTCATGTTCTTACCAGAGAGGGTCATATTGACCTATGGAGCCCGGCCATGTTCTTACCAGAGAGGGTCATATTGACCTATGGAGCCTGACCATGTTCTTACCAGAGACGGTCATATTGACCTATGGAGCCTGACCATGTTCTTACCAGAGAGGGTCATATTGACCTATGGAGCCCGACCATGTTCTTACCAGAGAGGGTCATATTGACCTACGGAGCCCGGCCATGTTCTTACCAGAGAGGGTCATATTGACCTATGGGGCCCAACTGTTCATGTTCCTACCAGAGAGGGTCATATTGACCTATGGAGCCCGGCCATGTTCTTACCAGAGAGGGTCATATTGACCTATGGAGCCTGACCATGTTCTTACCAGAGAGGGTCATATTGACCTATGGAGCCCTGACCATGTTCTTACCAGAGAGAGTCATATTGACCTATGGAGCCTGACCATGTTCTTACCAGAGAGGGTCATATTGACCTATGGAGCCCGACCATGTTCTTACCAGAGAGGGTCATATTGACCTACGGAGCCCGGCCATGTTCTTACCAGAGAGGGTCATATTGACCTATGGGGCCCAACTGTTCATGTTCCTACCAGAGAGGGTCATATTGACCTATGGAGCCCGACCATGTTCTTAACAGAGAGGGTCATATTGACCTATGGAGCCCGACCATGTTCTTACCAGAGAGGGTCATATTGACCTATGGAGCCCGACCATGTTCTTACCAGAGAGGGTCATATTGACCTATGGAGCCTGACCATGTTCTTACCAGAGAGGGTCATATTGACCTATGGAGCCTGACCATGTTCTTACCAGAGAGGGTCATATTGACCTATGGAGCCCGACTGTTCATCTTCTTACCAGAGAGGGTCATATTGACCTATGGAGCCTGACCATGTTCTTACCAGAGAGGGTCATATTGACCTATGGGGCCCAACTGTTCATGTTCTTACCAGAGAGGGTCATATTGACCTATGGAGCCCGACCATGTTCTTAACAGAGAGGGTCATATTGACCTATGGAGCCCGACCATGTTCTTACCAGAGAGGGTCATATTGACCTATGGAGCCCGACCATGTTCTTACCAGAGAGGGTCATATTGACCTATGGAGCCTGACCATGTTCTTACCAGAGAGGGTCATATTGACCTATGGAGCCTGACCATGTTCTTACCAGAGAGGGTCATATTGACCTATGGAGCCCAACTGTTCATCTTCTTACCAGAGAGGGTCATATTGACCTATGGAGCCTGACCATGTTCTTACCAGAGAGGGTCATATTGACCTATGGGGCCCAACTGTTCATGTTCTTACCAGAGAGGGTCATATTGACCTACGGAGCCTGACCATGTTCTTAACAGAGAGGGTCATATTGACCTATGGAGCCTGACCATGTTCTTAACAGAGAGGGTCATATTGACCTATGGAGCCCGACCATGTTCTTACCAGAGAGGGTCATATTGACCTACGGAGCCCGGCCATGTTCTTAACAGAGAGGGTCATATTGACCTATGGAGCCTGACCATGTTCTTAACAGAGAGGGTCATATTGACCTACGGAGCCCGGCCATGTTCTTACCAGAGAGGGTCATATTGACCTATGGGGCCCAACTGTTCATGTTCTTACCAGAGAGGGTCATATTGACCTACGGAGCCCGACCATATTCTTAACAGAGAGGGTCATATTGACCTATGGAGCCCGACTGTTCATCTTCTTACCAGAGAGGGTCATATTGACCTATGGAGCCTGACCATGTTCTTACCAGAGAGGGTCATATTGACCTATGGAGCCTGACCATGTTCTTAACAGAGAGGGTCATATTGACCTACGGAGCCCGACCATATTCTTAACAGAGAGGGTCATATTGACCTATGGAGCCTGACCATGTTCTTAACAGAGAGGGTCATATTGACCTATGGAGCCTGACCATGTTCTTACCAGAGAGGGTCATATTGACCTACGGAGCCCGGCCATGTTCTTACCAGAGAGGGTCATATTGACCTATGGAGCCCGACCATGTTCTTACCAGAGAGGGTCATATTGACCTATGGAGCCTGACCATGTTCTTACCAGAGAGGGTCATATTGACCTACGGAGCCCGACCATGTTCTTACCAGAGAGGGTCATATTGACCTATGGAGCCCGACCATGTTCTTACCAGAGAGGGTCATATTGACCTATGGGGCCCAACTGTTCATGTTCTTACCAGAGAGGGTCATATTTACCTACGGAGCCCGACCATGTTCTTACCAGAGAGTGTCATATTGACCTACGGAGCCCGACCATGTTCTTACCAGAGAGCGTCATATTGACCTATGGGGCCCAACTGTTCATGTTCTTACCAGAGAGGGTCATATTGACCTATGGAGCCTGATCATGTTCTTACCAGAGAGAGTCATATTGACCTACGGAGCCCGACCATGTTCTTACCAGAGAGCGTCATATTGACCTATGGAGCCCGACCATGTTTTTACCAGAGAGCGTCATATTGACCTATGTAGCCCGACCATGTTCTTACCAGAGAGGGTCATATTGAACTATGGAGCCCGACCATGTTCTTACCAGAGAGCGTCATATTGACCTATGGAGCCCGACCATGTTTTTACCAGAGAGCGTCATATTGACCTATGGAGCCCGACCATGTTCTTACCAGAGAGGGTCATATTGACCTATGGAGCCCGATCATGTTCTTACCAGAGAGGGTCATATTGACCTATGGAGCCCGACCATGTTCTTACCAGAGAGGGTCATATTGACCTACGGAGCCCGACCATGTTCTTACCAGAGAGGGTCATATTGACCTACGGAGCCTGACCATGTTCTTAACAGAGAGGGTCATATTGACCTATGGAGCCCGACCATGTTCTTACCAGAGAGGGTCATATTGACCTATGGAGCCCGACCATGTTCTTACCAGAGAGGGTCATATTGACCTATGGAGCCTGACCATGTTCTTACCAGAGAGGGTCATATTGAACTATGGAGCCCGACCATGTTCTTACCAGAGAGCGTCATATTGACCTATGGAGCCCGACCATGTTCTTACCAGAGAGGGTCATATTGACCTATGGAGCCCGACCATGTTCTTACCAGAGAGGGTCATATTGACCTATGGAGCCCGACCATGTTCTTACCAGAGAGGGTCATATTGACCTATGGAGCCCGACCATGTTCTTACCTATCTCCTCATCCACTTGAGCTTTAATGACATACTGGGTTGTGAGAAGTGTTGACGTGCTGAATGCACCGAGGTGTCTGTTTAAACTCCTAGCACACAGCTCAGACACACATGCATACCCCACAAGACATGTCACCAGAGGTCTCATCACAATCTCCAAGTCAAGAACAGACTATGGGAGGTGCACAGTACTTCATAGAGCCATGCCTACATTGAACTCTGTTCCACATCAGGTAACTGATGCAAGCACTAGAATCAGATTTATAAACAGATAAAAATACACTTTATGGAACAGCGGGGACTGTGAAGAGATACACACACACACACAGGCACAGACACAGATACACATGATACGACACATACCCTACACACACGTACACATAGATGTTGTATTGTTGATATGTGATAGTAGAGTAGTGGCCTGAGGGAACACAATGTGTTGTGAAAAGTATTATGAAATGTAAGGTCATGTAATATTTAAAATTGTATTTAACTGCCTTAATGTTGCTGGACCCCAGAAAGAGTAGCTGCTGCCTTGGCAATGGGGATCCTTAATAATGACAAAAATACTAATACAGTACTGTTTGGTGAAATAAGACCATACCACAACACTTTAGAGGGAATATAGATGATGCTGCTAAATATATCACACAAGAAGAGATGTAGTTGTCAAGAAAGGGCAGCAGGAAACCCCATGCCTCTATCAGATTATTTAATCACCTTCTCACATATTGCCCCTGTTATAAATGTTTTTGACTGAACCAAAGTCATTGTCACAGCTCAGAATTAGTCTATTCACACAGTTTACATGAATAAGACGTTAGCCGTTAAAGGACACAACAAACAAACATGTTTTTTTCTTCAGAGAAGCTGAAGTCTTACATTTAGACCCTTGCTCCTGAAAACAAGGAATGAAAGACAGTGTTAGAACCCAGGATGTAAAAAATACACCAACCCAACTGTGCACACAAATCACTGTGAAGAGCATGCTGAGTGATCACCAGCAAGAAAACACTGTTTGCCACAACATCTATCACTTGTAATCAGAGGTGTTTGTTTTGACATGTAAATCAGAACACATCATGATGATGCAAATTACTGTAATTATCTATCGCTCACCCACCACCTCAATACAATGTTAACTTTGCAAAGACTTCGTACACAAACTCTCTGCACATATACTGTAGTGACAGAGAGTGGCAAAGAATATGAGGGAGGGAGAGAGCAAGAGAGAGGGAGAGAGAGAGAGGGAGAGCGAGCGAGAGAGAGAGAGGGAGAGAGAGAGAGAGGGACAGCGAGAGAGAGAGCGAGAGACAGGGAGAGAGAGGGAGAGCGAGAGAGAGAGAGGTCGAGAGTGAGAGAGAGAATTGGCTCTGAAGCATATGGTCATATATGAGTTTGCCTTCAAGGGGGCTCTGTCTCAACACGTCCACTCCATCCATCCATTCATCTATCCACATCCGTCCATATTCTCCCTCTGTGATTCTCATTTCAAGCCTGATAGCCTTAGAACTATATGAAGAGAGGAGAGTACAGGAGAGGGACGAATCTGATAACTAGATAACTGTTATGCATCTGATGGGTGTGTTAGTGGTGTTCCTGTGGCCTCTGTGGAGACTGGTGAAATAAAGCCAGTGGGGATCTGTGCTCTGTGGTCTCACAGTAATGTGTTTGCTCAGAGGTAGACATGTCACTCTGGGTAATAGGTACAAAACAAACGCTGCGATCACATTGGCTTTACTGTCTTACATATGCGTTAATTTACTCGTAACCGTGGTGGTGGGCTATATGCAAATTAGCTGTTGGCCGCATCATGAACTCCGCATTTCCTCCTGGGAGTGATGCACTCTGGGTAAAAACTTCTGCTCTCAAGGCAGAGAGAGGAGAGGGTTCAAACAGTCAAACACCTCAAATGGTGCGGAGAAAAACAATCACACAACTTCAGATCGCTCTCTTATCACATAACAAGATATTTTCAATCTATTTGCACCTCCCCAAAATGACAGTTGGCTGGACAATTTGATGATCAATGACATTTGGGTAATGTATATGATGCAGGCCATTTTGAGAAGTACCTAGAGCTGTGGACCTCTGGCTGTGGGATGATAGGATAGATAGGATAATGTGTCCTCTCCCTGATCGTCAGGACAATGCCCTAGGGTAGACAGCCTCCCGGCTGGGAGATGACCACATTAAGGATGCTGAGGGATGGAGATGGAGGAGGGTGGGGTGCTGGGTCCATTCTACTGCCCAAAATTTGATTTACATTCCACTCCCAGCAGCATCCAAATCACGTTAGTCTCCACAGCTATTCACAGAAGTTTTATTTATCACTCAGCCAGTCACACAACGTCAAAACACTAGCTGCTGCAGCCAGCAGCCTATCCTCACCAGCACACTCATTACCTACTGTACACTAGAGTGCTTTATGATTCTCACAGAGACCTTTCATTATTTCTCTTCATCAGTCTCACCACAAAAGGGCAATTGTCCTAATAGAACAACCACGCTAGATTCCACTGGACTTGTCATTTGTTCTGCCTATTTTAATGTACAGTGTGAGAAGGAATGGAACAAAGATCAGTTAAATGAGTCTTGAAAATATTCTGAAACGATATGTCGCTTGTGTCACGACTTCTGCCGAAGTTGGTGCCTCTCCTTGCTCGGGCGACGTCCGGCGGTCGTCGTCACCGGCTTTCTAGCTGCCACCGATCTACGTTTCTTTTTCCATTTATTTTGTCTTGATTGTACATGAGTACCTCGTCATGCCGTACGGGTTTATGAATGCTCCATCAGTCTTCCAATCCTTTGTAGACGAGATTTTCAGGGACCTGCACGGGCAGGGTGTAGTGGTGTATATCGATGACATTCTAATATACTCCACTACACGCGCCGAGCATGTGTCCCTGGTGCGCAAGGTGCTTGGTCAACTGTTGGAGCATGACCTGTACGTCAAGGCTGAGAAATTTATGTTCTTCCAACAGTCCTTCTCCTTCGTAGGGTATTGCCTGTCCGCGTCAGGGGTGGAGATGGAGAATGACTGCATTTCAGCCGTGTGTAATTGGCTGACTCCAACCACGGTAAAGGAGGTGCAGCGGTTCTTAGAGTTTGCCAACTACTACCGGAGGTTATTCCGGGGCTTTGGTCAGTTAGCAGCTCCCATTACCTCCTTGCTGAAGGGGGGACCGGTGTGACTGCAGTGGTCAGCTGGGGCGGACAGGGCTTTTGGTCACCTGAAGGCTCCCGTGCTGGCTCATCCTGATCCCTCTTTGGCATTTATAGTAAAGGTGGATGCGTCCGAGGCTGGGATAGGAGCTGTGCTGTCTCAGCGCTCGGGTACACCACCAAAGCTCCGCCCCTGTGCTTTCTTTTCGAAGAAGCTCAGTCCGGCGGTGCGAAATTATGATGTGGGGGACCGGGAGCTGTTGGCTGTTGTCAGGGCTCTGAAGGCGTGGAGGCATTGGCTTGAGGGGGCTAAACACCCTTTTCTCATTTGGACTGACCACCGCAATCTGTACGGGAGGCGAGGAGAATGAACCCTCACCAGGCAAGGTGGGCCCATGTTTTTGACCAGTTTTGTTTTCACCCTGTCCTATAGACCAGGCAGACGCACTGTCCCGGATGTATGACACAGAGGAGCGGTCCACGGATCCCACTCCCATACTTCCGGCTTCTTGCCTGGTGTTGTGGGAGGTTGAAGCGGACATCGAGTGGGCGTTACGTGCGGAGCCCACTCCCACCCAGTGTCCAGTTGAGCGTCTGTACGTTCCGTCTGATGTCCGTGATTGATTGACCTGTTGGGCTCACTCACTTCCTCCGTCACAAGGAAACACCACGATTCTGGTCGTCGGTTTTCTAAGTCCTGCCGTCTCCTTCCTTTCCCCGATCTTCCTACGGCCCTACAGACTGTGGAGGCCCGCTTTACACACGTCTTCCGGCACTATGTGGTGTCTGTGGAAATAGTGTCTGATCGGGGTCCCCATGTTCACATCAAGGGTCTGGAGGGCGTTCATGGAACGTTTCACCACGAGAGTAATGGGCAGGTGGAGAGAGTTGACCAGGATGTGGGTAGGTTTCTGCGGTCCTATTGCCAGGACCGGCCGGGGGAGTGGGCAGCTTTCATCCCCTGGGCAGAGATGGCCCAAAACTCCCTCCGCCACTCCTCCACTAACCCGTCTCCATTTCAGTGTGTACTAGGATATCAGCCGGTCCTGGCACCGTGGCATCAGAGCCAGATCGAGGCACCTGCGGTGGATGAATGGTTTCGGCGCTCGGAGGAGACATGGGATGCTGCCCATGTGCGCCTGTAACGGGCCATCGGGCGACAGAAGGCGAGCGCCAACCGCCACCGTAGTGAGGCCCCGGTGTATGCACCGGGGGACCGGGTCTGGCTCTCGACCCGAAACCTGCCCCTTCACCTGCCCTGCTGGAAGCTGCGTCTGCAGTTTGTGGGGCCATCTAAAGTCCTGAGCAGACTGAACGAGGTATGCTATAGGTTACAGCTTCCTCCTGATTACTGTATTAACCCCTCGTTCCATGTGTCTCTCCTCAGGCCGGTGGTGGCTGGTCCGCTCCAGCAGTCTGAGGTGCGGGAGGTTCCTCCGCCCCCTCTGGACATCGAGGGGGCCCCGGCGTATACTGTGCGAGCCATCATGAACTCAAGGCATCAGGCGAGGGGCCTTCAGTACCTCGTGGAGTGGGAGGGGTACGGTCCGGAGGAGAGATGTTGGGTGCCGGTGGAGGACATCCTGGACCCTTCCTTACTGTAGGAATTTCACAGTCTCCACCCGGATCACCCTGCGCCTCGTCCTCCGGGTCGTCCCCGAGGCCGGTGTCGGCGCGCAGCTGTAGACGCGCGTCAAGGGGGGTACTGTCACGACTTCCGCTAAAGTTGCTGCCTCTCCTTGTTCGGGTGGCGTTCGGTGGTCGTCGTCACCGGCTTTCTAGCTGCTACCAATCTACGTTTCTTTTTCCATTTGTTTTGTCTTGATTGTACACACCTGGTTCCAATTACGTTATAATTTATTCCCTATTTAACCCTCTAGTTCCCACATGGTTTTGTGCGTGTTTGTTCTTTGTTTAGTGTTCAAGACTTCTGTGAGCTGGTGTGTTTTCCTTGCGTGGAAATATTTTGTTGTTTCTTTTCGAGTAAAGTACGTCTTTTACTCAGTTCTGTGTCCTGTGCCTGACTCTGTCCTAACCTCTGCACATTGACACATGGCAGCTTGTTGCATGCATGGCCAACTGTAGTGTGATCCATTTGACAATGTGTGTGTCTGTACAGTGTGTGTGTGTGTGTGTGTGTGTGTGTGTGTGTGTGTGTGTGTGTGTGTGTGTGTGTGTGTGTGTGTGTGTGTGTGTGTGTGTGTGTGTGCACTGATCGATACATTACATTAGTTTCATCCTTGTCTTTCTCATATTTAGTAGATACACATTTATCACAAAAAGCTAATATTTACATAAATCATCCACATGGTGTTATTATACAAACAAAGAAATTCATATTTTACATTTAGATTTGCGCAACCATTTCAATGGTTTCATTTTTTTGACCAACAAACTTCACTGGAAAATAAACGGTATTTCCCTTCTGTAAAACAGACTTCAAATAAATGCCACAAACCGACCTAGAATTGAGTGATGTACACATGTACTGACATGCTTGATTGATGAGATATTGGTGAAACACAATATTGCTTTTATGTATTATGACTCAAGGTTGAAATACTGATAGAAAAATATTAGGATTTTGGGTTTATTTAAATCAACATCAAATGAGAGAAACTAATAAGCGAGCAGGTTGACAGAAAGGTCAGTGGTGGGAAGTTTTCTTATTGTTTTATTGTGTTGGAAATCTAATTGTGTCTCTTCATCCTTTCTCCGTTTCTCATGCTCTTTCATATTTTTTGTTGCTTTGTTTGGAAGAGAGGTGATGAGATTAGGTTGGACCCAGTCAGGTTTACAGTCTCTCTACAAGGCATCTCTAAAGGATCTGGGATTTTCTCTCTTACTATTGTTCTGAATAATTGCCAAACAGAAGTTAGAAATATTGCTAGTCTGTGGCAGGTTTATACTGTATAAATGCATCCAGAATCTCCCTTAAGTGTTCAACTGGGTCGAGATTTAGTGAATGACACACACACACACGCACATGCACATGCAAACACACACACACCATTTAAACCCCTATGCTCCTTTGAGAACCTTTTTTCAAAGTCACTGAGATCTCTTCATCTAGCTATGGTAGTCAAAATCATGGGCATTTTTATACACAACCTTAAGCATGATGGGATGGTAATTGCTTAATTAACACAGGAACCATAGCTGTGTGGAAGCACCTGCTTTCAATATATTTTACATCCCTCATTTACTCAAGTGTTTCCTTTATTTTGGCAGTTACCTGTATGCGTCCATGTTGAAAATAGTATAGGCTAGTCTTTTGTGGATAAATATCTGGCTGAAGAAACACATTGTCAAAAACAAACATTTCACTTTTTTACAGAGATTACTTGAAGCCCAAAATCAGTGGATGGAATAACAACCATGAGGATAGAATGACAATCTGAAGTCTAAGCCTTTTACTACAGACAGTAAAAAAAAGACATTTGGACACTCCTACTCATTCCAGAGTTCTTCTTTATTTTTACTATTTTCTACATTGTAGAATAATAGTGAAGTCATTACAATTATGAAATAACACATATGGAATCATGTAGTAACCAAAAAATTGATAAACAAATCTAAATATATTTCAGATTCTTCAAAGTAGACACCCTTTGCCTTGATAACAGCTTTGCACACTCTTGGCATTCTCTCAACCAGCTTCACCTGGAATACTTTTCCATACATTCTTGAAGGAGTTCCCGCATATGCTGAGCACTTTTTGCCTGCTTTTCCTTCGTTTTGCGGTCCAACTCATCCCAAACCATCTCAATTGGGTTGAGGTCAGGTGATTGTGGAGGCCAGGTCATCTGATGCAGCACTCCATCACTTTCCTTTTTGATCAAATAGCCCTTACCCAGTCTGGATGTGTGTTGGGTCATTGTCCTGTTGAAAAACAAATGATAGTCCCTGTTAGTGAGCATTTCTCCTTTGCCAAGATAATCCATCCACCTGACAGGTGTGGCATATCAAGAAGCTGATTGAATAGCATGATCATTACACAGGTGCACTTTGTGCTGGGGGCAATAAAAGGCCACTCTAAAATGTGCAGTTTTGTCACACAACACAGTGCCACAGAGTTCTCAATTTTGAGGGAGCATGCAACCGGATTGCTGACTGCAAGAATGTCCACTAGAGTAGTTGCCAGAGAATTGTTTGTTCATTTCTCGACCATAAGCTGCCTCCAACGTCATTTTAGAGAATTTGGCTGTACGTCCAACCGGCCTCACAACCGCAGACCACGTGTAAGCACGCCAGTCCAGGACCTCAAAATCTGGCTTCTTCACCTGCTGGATCATTTGAGGTCAGCCACCCTGACAGCTGATGCAACTGAGGAGTATTTCTGTCTGTAATAAAGTCCTTTTGTAGGAAAAAAATAATTCTGATTGACTGGGCCTGGCTCCCAAGTGGGTGGGCCTGGTTCCCAAGTGGGTGGGCCTTCCTGCCCGGTCATGTGAAATCAATAGATTAGGGCCTAATGAATGTATTTCAATTGACTGATTTCCTTATATGAACTGTAACGCAGTAAAATCGTGGAAATTGTTGCATGTTGCGTTTATTTTTGTTCATTATAGTTTGTGGGCCAAATATTTCAGATGTTTTCATTAGAAGCACGATTTTCGGGATGTCTCGTGGTTTGACAAACACAGCAGATGAGGAAGGGAATCGATTGAGATGCAGCCCTGCATAACAAAAAACACATATCTCTAGCTTAAACTGTAACAAGTGTTACGATGGGTATTTTTTTCTAATGTAATTCGATTACCACAGGGCTGCAGAAATTGTGGTTTAGATTTTTTTTCCAGCTCGTAACCATGTGTGTGAGGTGTATACTTTTGTTTCAAAGTAGATTGTTTAAGACTACCAAGAAACATTCTGCGTGACCCTGATTTAGCCCAATGCAGTAAAAGGTGAATATATATATATATATATATATTTTCTAAACCTTCAAGACAACAATTTGAGGGCAATCAGAGAGAAAGTTTCCAATATCCAGCAAAAGTAACTAAATCTCTATGAGTAAGGGAACTGTAGGTGGTCTGTGTACTGACCAATCAAACGGCATTGCAGTGTTTTTGCACACATACCCTCATTGAACAAAATCACTTCAGTCTCAAATAAACCAGTCCTTGGTAAGCCTACCCGTGGGTTTACCCATAATGAAAGGCCTAGAGAATGGCATAGGTTATCACAGGCCTATGTCCATTACAAGGTTTTGTACCAGTCAGAAATGTGAGTGATTGCTGTTGCTGTTAAAAATCCCAACATAATCAAGAAGAAAACAGCTACAACGACCATGTTGGAAACCATGTGTAGGCCATGGCCTAGCATCATGCCTATTCACAGTTCAAATGCTGGACTATTCTCCTCTAGGCCATGGCCTAGCATCATGCCTATTCACAGTTCAAATGCTGGACTATTCTCCTCTCTCTGTGTCCTCTCAGACAAGCATCATGCCTATTCACAGTTCAAATGCTGGACTATTCTCCTCTCTCTGTGTCCTCTCAGACAAGCATCATGCCTATTCACAGTTCAAATGCTGGACTATTCTCCTCTCTCTGTGTCCTCTCAGACAAGCATCATGCCTATTCACAGTTCAAATGCTGGACTATTCTCCTCTCTCTGTGTCCTCTCAGACAAGCATCATACGAATGAACATGAGGTCCTAATAATAAGCTTTACATTGCAGGTTATTTTTTTCCCGGAATACTGCGGCTGTAATTAATGGACACTTGGCATGCTTGGTGTGCCTGGCGATTTGTCGAATCCATAAAAAGAGATGTCGAGGTAATTATGTTTGGCATGATATATTGAAAGTAGGAATGGGCGAGCTAGTCAGAATGCCTGACAGCTGTGGTGTGCAGATGCTATCAGACCTTTTGTCCACGGCGATAAAATGAAAGCGGGTCATTTTAACAGCTAACAGCTGTTCATGGCTAATTTGTTCAATTATGTGTGGAGGAGGCACGAAGAGGTTGTTTCTGGGCCCTAAGGGACTTCCACTCCTCCTAGATATTCTCTCTTTCTCTCTCTCTTGTTTTCTGAGAATGAACATACCTGCAAGCAGAGCGACTTTGCATTCTTAGCATTCAGCAGTAGGGGAAGGCTCCGATGATGACACGATTGATGTTGTTATTTCTCTAATGGTAGCTCATGTTGAGCAATTAATTATCAAGACATATGTATTTATTGCAGTGCAACTGTCTTAATAAAAGGACACCAATAATTAAAATCCCTTGATGACTTATTGCCAGAACAGTTTTTTTCCCCCTGAGTGAGATGTAAAACTGTAAAAAGTTGCAGGAGTTGTCTGACTGATTTCAAAACCATATAACGTTTATTTTAAATATTTAAAGTGTGTTTATTGGTCTGTGTGGCACGGCAGGATGTGTGTGTGTGAGGGTGGGGGGGTGGTCCACATGTGTTTGTGCATTTGTGCTTGTGTGTGCAGAGCCGTAGCCAGGGTTCATTCACCTCAGTCTATCTACAAACACATAGCCTATTAGCTATATAATTTGCCGCTGCACATTAACTGGGCACAGGGAAAACTACAATTTACACTGAACAAAAATAAAAATGCAACAATTTCAATGATTGTACTGAGTTATAGTTCATATGAGGTAATCAGTCAATTTAAATAAATTCATTAAGCCCTAATCTATGGATTTCACATGACTGGGAATACAGATATGTATCTGTTGGTCACAGATAGCTTTAAAAAAGGTAGGGGCGTGGATCAGAAAAACAGTCAGTATCTGGTGTGACCACTATTTTCCTCATGCAGCATGACACATCTCCTTTGCATAGAGTTGATCAGGCTGTTGCTTGTGGCTTGTGGAATGTTGTCCCACTCCTCTTCAATGGCTGTGCAACATTGCTGGATATTGGTGGGAACTGGAACACACTGTCAATACTGAGCATCCCAAACATGCTCAATTGGTGACATGTAGCAGTGAATTGGTTTAGGTCTTATATGATCAACAGAACAGAAGTATGTAATTTTGATGATGTTTTGTCAGAGGCCAAATAAATATCCTGTGGAGTACCGCAAGGCCTCGCTTATTTTATATATGCCAGATACAATAAAGTTCAAACTCCTGATGACTCAGCCATACTGGTATCAGGGAAGGATACAGTTTACATAGAGGAAACCCTTAGTAAGTTTTGCATTTTATAGAGATTGGTTGACTGACAACAAATTGTCGATACATTTAGGAAAAACTGAACAAATTTTGTCTGGAACAAAACGTAGATTGTTTAGAGTTGACAAGATAAAGGTAAACTGTGCAGGTAAGGATATTGAATCTAAAACAAGTGTAACTTATCTTGGTGTGTCCATAGATGAATCCCTTTCTGGAGACCTGATTTCTGCAAAAATTATTTCAAAAATGGCGAACAAATTTACATTTTTATATTGTAACACTAGATATTTTTAAACATGAGCTGGCGCACACCCAGAAAAATAGTTTGTGTGGAGGTGCTGACTAACAACGAATAAACAATAAACTATCAAAATAAAGAAAGTCGCACACTCCATGTATGAACTCCCAGCAAATGAATGGGTATTTACCAACATTTGGCATCACTGTGCCTTCCTCAGGGTAATGTCATGAATACTTGAACCAGGTTAGACAAACAGTGCAATTAGTGCAACCAATGACAATAGTGAAGGGTGGATCATAATGATTAAGTTAATTAAAATTCATTTGTGAAACTGTTAAAAAATAGTATATGGCATATTAACTATATTTTTCATATTTCGTTTCATATTTACATGTAATCTTTTGGTTCAACCTTAATGTATAATTAATGTATAATGAGCATCATCAAACAGGGGGAACATATTAGGTGTACGCTACTGAGCTATAGAAAGAATATATACATTTATTAGACTTGTTCATAAAGGAAAAATTTGTTCACAAGGGCCTGAGGTCAAAGTCAATATTCAGACCACTAGGGGTCAATGTTTTTAGATAGGATATCCAGTAAGCCTCCCTTTGTATTAGTAGGATCTCCATGTTACCTCCTCTCCTTGGTAGAGCAACATGCTCAATGCCTGTGTATTTGAGGGAGGAGATGGGATGGTTAGCTTCAACAAAGTGAGCTGCTACTGGATAGTCAATGTTCTTACACCTGATCAGCTATGCGTTGTTTTAATTGTCTTTTCGTTTGTCCTACGTAGGCTTTTCCGCATGAACAGGTGATGAGATAGATTACTTGGTCTTGCATGAGATGATACCCCTAACAGGGATCTTTCGACCTGTATGTGGGTGTCTGAAGAAAGACGTTTTTTAATAGTGCTATTGCACTGTGCGCATGAGCCACATTTGTGGTTCCCATTTGGGATAGGTGTCTAGAGTGTCTGAGTGGGCTCAGGGGGCATGTCAGATCTCACCAAGCTATTTCCAGGATTGCGAACACGCTTATAGACCACCAGTGGGGGTTCCTTGAAGAAGTGTGTGATTTTATTTCTGATTGCAGAATATGCCAGTGCTTTTTCAGGATTGCTTTCATTTTGGGTGGTATGCAAGCCAGCAGCATACCACCCTGCATACTACTGCTGGCTTGCTTCTGAAGCTAAGCAGGGTTGGTCTTGGTCAGTCCCTGGATGGGAGACCAGATGCTGCTGGAAGTGGTGTTGGAGGGCCAGTAGGAGGCACTCTTTCCTCTAGTCTAAAACTATTCCAGTGTGTAGGGTGCCATCTTTCTGATGGGATGTTAAATGGGTGTCTTGACTCTGAGGTCATTAAAGATCCCATGGCACTTATTGTAAGAGTAGGGGTGTTAACCCTGGTGTCCTGGCTAAATTCCCAATCTTGCCCTCATACGGTCACCTAATAATCCCCAGTTTACAATTGTCTCATTCATCCCCCTCCTCTCCCCTGTAACTATTCCCCAGGTCGTTGCTGCAAATGAGAACGTGTTCTCAGTCAACTTACCTGGTAAAATAACAGATAAATACAATTTTAAAAAATTCTCCGAACCCTTGGTGTGCTTAGTTCAAAAGATGGTTGTTTTTAGTAATTCCTCTATAGGTTTTTGAGATATTTTCATCATTGCAGCATCAAGAGGTTTGTCCTTGTAGCATCTCATTTTAAATGTATTTTAGCATTTTTTTAGCATTGATGTCAAAATGGTGGCCACAGATTTGTTTAACCCTGCATAACTGGCTATATGGTAGACCATTCTTGAGGGAAAGGGGATTGATAGTTTACATGAGATTGTCCCAACTTTGATTCAGTGTTATTTTGACTGCCTGCTCTGCTTGATATAGTTGGCTATCAAAAAAGCAACAACAAAAAAGAGAATGCAAGTCATGCAAAATAATGTTATCAGTACAGTGCCTTGGGAAAGTATTCAGACCCCTTGACTTTTTCCACATTTTGTTACGTTACAGCCTTATTCAAAAATGTATTCATTCATTTTTTTCCTCATCAATCTACACACAATATCCTATAATGACAAAGCAAAAACAGGTTTTTAGAAATGTTTGCTAATTTATAAAAAATAAAAAAACAGAAATTTCACATTTATATAAGTATTCAGACCCTTTACTCAGTACTTTGTTGAGACACCTTTGGCAATGATTACAACATCGAGTCTCCTTGGGTATGACACTACAAGCTTGGCACACCTTTATTTGAGGAGTTTCTCCCATTCTTCTCTGCGGATCCTCTCAAGCTCTGTCAGGTTGGACGGGGAGCATTGCTGCACAGCTATTGCTATTTTCAGGTCTCCGAGAGATGTTCGATCAGGTTCAGGTCCGGGCTCTGGTTGGGCCACTCAAGGACATTCAGAGACTTGTCCCGGAGCCACTCCTGCATTGTCTTGGCTGTGTGCTTGTAGTCGTTGTCCTGTTGGAAGGTGATGCCGGCAGATGAATAGCACGACAGTGGACCTCAGGATCTCATCACGATATCTCTGTGGATTCAAATTGCCATTGATAAAATGCAATTGTTTTCATTGTCTGTAGCTTATAATTGCCCATACCATAACCCACTGCCACCATTGGGTACTCTGTTTACAACATTGATATCAGCAAACTGCTCACCCACACAATGCCATCTGCCAGGTACAGTTGAAAAAAGGATTTATCCATGAAGAGCACATTTCTCCAGCGAGCCAGTGGCCATTGAAGGTGAGCATTTGTCCATTGATGTCGGTTATGACGCCAAACTGCAGTCAGGTCAAGACCCTGGTGAGGACAACGAGCATACAGAAGCGATTTTCTGAAATGGTTTCTGGAGAACTTTTTTGGTTGTGCAAACCCACAATTTCATCAGCTGTCCAGGTGGCTGGTCTCAGACAATCCTACAGGTGAAGAAGCCAGATGTGAAGTTCCTGGGCTGGCGTGGTTACACCTGGTCTGCAGTTATGAGGCCGGTTGGACGTACTGCCAAATTCTATAAACATTGGAGGTGGCTTATGGTAGAGAAATTAACATGTAATTCTCTGGCAACAACTCTGTTGGACATTCCTGCATTCAGCATACCAATTGCATTCTCCCCCAAAACTTCAGACATTTGTGGCATTCTGTTGTGTGACAAAACTGAACATTTTAGAGTGGCCTTTTGTTGTCTCCAGCACAAGACACACCTGTGTAATGATCATGCTGTTTAAGCATGCAAGCTTCTTGATATGCCACACCTGTCAGGGGAATGGATTATCTTGGCAAAGTAGAAATGCTCACTAACAAATTTGCACACACATTTGTGCACAAAATTGGAGATATGTTTTTGTGCATATGGAACATTTCTGGGATCTTTTTATTTCAGTTCATTAAACATAGAACCAACCCTTTACATGTTGCGTTTATATTTTTGTTCAATTTAATACATGCGGAGGGATCTGTTTGCAGAAAAAGTATTATGTAAACAAATGAATTTGACAGCAAATTTCCAGCAATTCCACACATTTGCCATGACTTATGGTAGGTTATTAACATTATATCTGAGTGAGATTGACTAACAAAATCATTGGGGCCCCCTGGAGGTCAGGGTCCCTGGGCACTTGCCCTGCATGCCCGGTCAGTAATTCTGGCATGATCATTACAAGTCTAAAAATCTGGCTAGACTAACTAATTTCCCAATCAAAAATATTTTAACGGTCATGAGCTAATTGAGTGACTGTCAGTGAGTGATATAACACGAGCAAAACTGCTGTAACCAAGTTTCGAAATTGCACCTTGTGTATTCTAACTCTCAACAGTAAATTGAGACTCCGACTGAGATCCAAAAAATACTCTGTTTACTGAAGAGTATCGCTGTCTAATCCTCTCCCACTGATAAAAAACCACTCAGTGGATGAAAGTCATCAGTAGGGATCTATCCAAACAAACTACTGTCTCTCTCTCTCTCAGCCCCACTGCTCAGAGGGATTTGGCTCCTTGGTGATTCAACCTGCTAACATATTTCTGCCAATTAAATTAGATATGTGCAAGGCAATATGTAAGATTACTCAGAAATGATGAACATATACAGTTAAAGTCGGAAGTTTACATACACTTAGGTTGGAGTCATCACTGTATCACAATTCCAGTGGGTCAGAAGTTTACATACACTAAGTTGACTGAAAATGTCATGGCTTTAGAAGCTTCTGATAGGCTAATTGACATCATTTGAGTCAATTGGAGGTGTACCTGTGGATGTATTTCAAGGCGTACTTCAAACTCCGTGCCTCTTTGCTTGACATCATGGGAAAATCAAAAGATCAGCCAAGACCTCAGAAAAAAATTGTAGACTTCCACAAGTCTGGTTCATCCTTGGGAGGAATTTCCAAACGCCTGAAGGTACAACGTTCATCTGTACAAACAATAGTACGCAAGTATAAACACCATGGGACCACGCAGCTGTCATACCGCTCAGGAAGGAGATGCATTCTGTCTCCTAGAGATGAATGTACTTTGGTGTGAAAAGTGCAAATCAATCTCAGAACAACAGCAAAGGACCCTGTGAAGATGCTGGAGGAAACAGGTAAAAAAAAGTATCTATTTCCACAGTAAAACGAGTCCTATATCGACATAACCTGAAAGGCCGCTCAGCAAGGAAGAAGCCACTGCTCCAAAACCACCATAAAAAAGCCAGACTACGGTTTGCAACTGCACATGGGAACAAAGATCGTACTTTTTGGAGAAATGTCCTCTGGTCTGATGAAACAAAAATAGAACTGTTTGACCATAATGACAATCGTTATGTTTATAGGAAAAAGGGGGATGCTTGCAAGCCGAAGAATACCATCCCAACCGTGAAGCACAGGCGTGGCAGCATCATGTTGTGGGGGTGCTTTGCTGCAGGAGGAACTGGTGCACTTCACTAAATAGACAGCATCATGAGGTGGGAAAATTGTGGATATATTGAAGCAACATCTCAAGACATCAGTCAGGAAGTCAAAGCTTGGTCGCAAATGGGTCTTCCAAGAGAACAATGACCCTAAGCATACTTCCAAAGTTGATGCAAAATGGCTTAAGGACAACAAAGTCAAAGTATTGGAGTGGCCATCACAAAGCCTTGACCTCAATCCCATAGAAAATGTGTGGGCAGAACTGAAAAAGCGTGTACGATCAAGGAGGTCTGCAAACTTGACTCAGTTACACCAGCTCTGTCAAGAGGAATGGGACAAAATTCACCCAACTTATTGTGGGAAGCTTGTGGAAGGCTCCCCGAAACATTTGACCCAAGTTAAACAATTTAAAGGCAATACTACTAAATACTAATCAAGTGTATGTAAACTTCTGACCCACTGGGAATGAGATGAAAGAAATAAAAGCTGAAATAAATCACTCTCTAATATTATTCTGACATTTCACATTCTTAAAATAAAGTGGTGATCCTAACTGACCTAAAACAGGGATTTTTGTACTCTGATTAAATGTTAGGAATTGTTTAAAACTGAGTTGAAATGTATTTGGCTAAGGTGTATGTAAACTTCCAACTTCAACTAAGTATTTGGGTAGACTTGCGATGCTGCCCAAGTATGGGATATAGACTGGGTGAAGACACAGGGATACACAGGGATTCACAGGAATCTACTGTGTCTGCAGAGTGAACAGAAACAAACTCCATAAGCCTAATATCCACACTATCTGAAACAGGGACATGACTCTGTACACTTTACTGTGAGCCCTCAATGAGCTGCCCAACTGTGTGTGTCTGAGTGTCTGTAGTAACCCAGTGGTGTGTACGTAAAGATCAAAGTCACTGGAGCCAGAGCACAGCCAGAGACATGACTCCTGGTGCTGTTTAGCTAGCTAGTGTTGCTCATAAAATCTCTTATCAGTCTGGCATTCTCAACTCATATCTGTTGCTGAGCTAAGGGGAGGGTTTGGAAACTGACGGTATGCACCAAAGGCTGCTGTACTGATAGAGCCATATGCAGGGGTGGAATTGGGAGAAATCACCCCAGGAACTTACCACTGTCATATCCCCGGGCATTCAGCTTTGAAACATTGTAGCATCTTAAAATACTCCCCCCTGAGATTTTCACTTTGTGAACTCCATTCACACGTGTGTGACTTTGGCGGCATTAACTTGGATCACGTCCACATAGATACAGGTGAGATCGGTCTCACTCCCAAAGACACAAAGCTAATTCATTTGGTTTTCTGCCTGATGCTGCCTCGCTCTGTTTGAGGGACATAGAGATTGTGACGAAATAGTGCCCTCCTGTGGAAGAATTATGCACAAATGTAAATCATTCATCATAGCTACATCATTGGAGCCCATCTGTCTTTGGGCTAATAAAGTTGATAACCACTGTATAAGACAAACTATAAAACACAGGCATTGGCAAGATCCACCGATAGGTTTTCACTGGGACCAGGCAGAAAGATCGGTCGTTGTACTATTTTACTTTTTTTTAATGAAGGAGATCATTCTTTCTCAATCATCTATAAAACAATTGCAATTAAAAAAACATTCTTTACCTTAGAATATTTACATATTAACAAGTGGCTGTGCAAAATGTACAAGATATTAATAAGAAGTCATCTGCTTCAGGTTTTTCACTAAAAACAGTTCTCTGATAGAACATGGATAAAGGGACAGACGCGTAACAGCTGCTAGGGGCTACGGTATTGAAACATATGTAGTCTGAAAGGTTTCATCAATACCATCCAAAAGCTTAACAACCAACCAATTAGTATGTGCGCTAAGAAATACAAAGAATATACATAAAGTGGGTGTATGCTTCTGACCGACTGCTTGATTAAAAAACGGATCATTCGGGGGTGCATTCTGTATACCATATTCTGCATTCCGTCCCACATCACCATGGCAGCTAGCAATGGCCTCCAATCATAAACGCTATCTATTGCCAACTTTGCATCAGTCTCACTTTTCATTGTTGCATCAATTAATTAATGTAAATTGTTTTACATTACTCCTCTGAAAAAATATATATATTGTATATCAATTTCTTCACACGGTCTACTGATAAAAACCTACAATTTACCGACTGCTTCCATAGGATGTGTTTGTGTTTTCATGTATGCATATACATGTACAAAATGTTATCAACAGACATGCTGACAAAATAAATAATCATTATAAGTGATTAAAAACAAAGTCCAACACACAAGCACCTGGGAAGAGACGCTAAAGCAGAAATTAAACAAGTCTAAAATCTCTGTGGAAAATTGACTGATTGAGAAGGAGTTCTGTCAGAGGTGGAGAGTTAGAGATGTATGATTAATATGGCTTATTATGGCTGCACGGCAGCTCGGTGGAAGAGGAATACCAGTCAAACTCAAATAATCCTCAGTCAGTAAAACAGCACTAGAATGAATGACTAGAATATAGGAAAAATAAAACGTCTCCTCAACAAAATGCACAGAGTCTCTGTATCATCAGGTATTTGACGTTACTCCTGCAGGTTTATACATTTGTTGGTTAAACATGTTAAAAAGTCCCCTAGCTGGGGATCTTTCTAAAGAACGTCTAATCATATATTGCATGAGGTTAAAGGATGGAAAAGCTAATGCATGTCCCTACTGCAAAACATGAGGATATTTCCAGACCCAAAGGAGACCTCACAAATAAGAGCTTTTCCCCTCCAGAGGAGTGTATGGGAGGGGACCTGGTTGCCAGTAGCAGGTCTCTAACATGGAGAATGATTGAGGCCTCTAGTGGACAAAAGGCCGTGTTAGCATAGGCAGCGCCATTGGGGGCATCCACCATTTTAATGTGGTCAACTAGGTGGGACTTCCAACTTTATTGGCAGATCTCTCCTGGTGACCTTGTTGAAGTCATGTCCAACTGGGTCATCAGGAGGGATCAGGCAATCGCGAAGAAGGCCAGAAGAGCTAGTTTGATAGGTCAGTCCCAACAACTCATTATTTCACAGCTGCAACAACCTGGTCTCTCTTGAGGAGGGAGTGTAGGGTTCAGCTGTTGATTCATTTTCCAGGTGTCATTGGTCTCTCCTCTAGTCTAGGAGGTCATGAATCTAGGAGAGCACAGAAGAAGAGACGGTACCATCAAGGGTAGCTGGTCTATCTTGCCCTTTGAGGGAGGTGCTATTGGTTGTTCTTGTCTCTAGGGGAGGTGCTATAGGGAGTGGCTGGTCTCTGTCTGTTAGGGAGGTGCTATAGGGAGTGGCTGGTCTCTGTCTGTTAGAGAGGTGCTATAGGGAGTGGCTGGTCTCTGTCTGTTAGAGAGGTGCTATAGGGAGTGGCTGGTCTCTGTCTGTTAGAGAGGTGCTATAGGGAGTGGCTGGTCTCTGTCTGTTAGGGAGGTGCTATAGGGAGTGGCTGGTCTCTGTCTGTTAGGGAGGTGCTATAGGGAGTGGCTGGTCTCTGTCTGTTAGGGAGGTGCTATAGGGAGTGGCTGGTCTCTGTCTGTTAGGGAGGTGCTATAGGGAGTGGTTGGTCTCTGTCTGTTAGGGAGGTGCTATAGGGAGTGGCTGGTCTCTGTCTGTTAGGGAGGTGCTATAGGGAGTGGCTGGTCTCTGTCTGTTAGGGAGGTGCTATAGGGAGTGGCTGGTCTCTGTCTGTTAGGGAGGTGCTATAGGGAGTGGTTGGTCTCTGTCTGTTAGGGAGGTGCTATAGGGAGTGGCTGGTCTCTGTCTGTTAGGGAGGTGCTATAGGGAGTGGCTGGTCTCTGTCTGTTAGGGAGGTGCTATAGGGAGTGGCTGGTCTCTGTCTGTTAGGGAGGTGCTATAGGAGTGGCTGGTCTCTGTCTGTTAGGGAGGTGTAGGGAGTGGCTGGTCTCTGTCTGTTAGGGAGGTGCTATAGGGAGTGGCTGGTCTCTGTCTGTTAGGGAGTGGCTGGTCTCTGTCTGTTAGGGAGGTGCTAGGGAGTGGCTGGTCTCTGTCTGTTAGGGAGTGGCTGGTCTCTGTCTGTTAGGGAGGTGCTATAGGGAGTGGTTGGTCTCTGTCTGTTAGGGAGGTGCTATAGGGAGTGGCTGGTCTCTGTCTGTTAGGGAGGTGCTATAGGGAGTGGCTGGTCTCTGTCTGTTAGGGAGGTGCTATAGGGAGTGGCTGGTCTCTGTCTGTTAGGGAGGTGCTATAGGGAGTGGCTGGTCTCTGTCTGTTAGGGAGGTGCTATAGGGAGTGGCTGGTCTCTGTCTGTTAGAGAGGTGCTATAGGGAGTGGCTGGTCTCTGTCTGTTAGAGAGGTGCTATAGGGAGTGGCTGGTCTCTGTCTGTTAGGGAGGTGCTATAGGGAGTGGCTGGTCTCTGTCTGTTAGGGAGGTGCTATAGGGAGTGGCTGGTCTCTGTCTGTTAGGGAGGTGCTATAGGGAGTGGCTGGTCTCTGTCTGTTAGGGAGGTGCTATAGGGAGTGGTTGGTCTCTGTCTGTTAGGGAGGTGCTATAGGGAGTGGCTGGTCTCTGTCTATTAGGGAGGTGCTATAGGGAGTGGCTGGTCTCTGTCTGTTAGGGAGGTGAGTGACTTGGTTAGTCTCATTCATTTCTTGTCCCTTAGAAAAGCGTTATTGGGCATGTCCGGTCTCCCTGTGTTATTTGAGGAGGCCTTTATAGAGCAGGTGTGAGCGGCTGGTCTCCCTCTCATTTTCCAGACAGAAGAGCAGGTCCCTGAGGTTAACCCGGGTGATGCGCTGGCGCTGAGGCCTGGAGCCTCCGCTACTGTACCCACCTGACGGAGAGGGACCAGAGCACAAGTCCTGAAGAGAAAGAGGAGGAAAAAGGGGAGAGAGAGGTGGGGAAAGATAGAGGAAGTAAAGTCCATTTGATCTTCAAAAATATGTGTATGATAGGGTGCTATCATCTAAAAGCATTATTTTCTTTGTTAATATCCATTAGGATACTGGCTCAGCCTCCAGTATTTATGCTGCAATAGTTTGTGTCGGGGGGCTAGAGACAGTCTGTTATATCTGGAATATTTCTCCTGCCTTATCCGGTGTCCTGTGTGAATTTAAGTATATATTCTCTCCCTCCCTGAGCCCGAGGATCATGCCTCATGATTACCTGGCCTGATGACTCCTTGCTGTCCCCAGTCCACCTGGGCGTGCTGCTACTCCAGTTTCAACTGTTCTGCCTGCGGCTATGGAACCCTGACCTTATCCCAGACCTGCAGTTTTAAACTCTCTAGAGACAGCATTTACTCCTGAGGTGCTGACCTGTTGCACCCTATACAACCACTGTGATTATTATTATTTGACCCTGCTGGTCATCTATGAACATTTGAACATTTTGGCCATGTTCTGTTATAATCTTCACCCGGCACAGCCAGAAGAGGACTGGCCACCCCTCATAGCCTGGTTCGGGTTTCTGTACAGCACTTTATGACATCAGCTGATGTAAGAAGGGCTTTATAAATGAATGTAATTGATCAGGAGTCAATGATCTAGCCCAGAGTACAAGTCTATGTTTGGTTATGGTACTCTACCTCAGCCCCGGTTCCGCTGACAGGGGAGTTCATTTTCCTTTTCTTCCTGGGGCCGATGGCTGCCAGGGCCGTCATGTTGGCCTCCTTCTGCCTGATCTGATTCAGTTCCTGCTGCTGCATCTAGACCACACACACACACAGAGAGAGGGAACAGGCATTACAATACAAGACTACTTTGCCTGAAGACAGACACATGACTACACATACCGGCACCCACTATAAATGAACATATTGACACACAAAGAGTATGAGAAACACTACAACTCATTCACATACAACATGTTACACACACCATGTATACAGCTACACCAGCCTGTACTCTTACCTCTTTAGCCTTCTGTTTAAGCCGAAGCTGCTCTGGGTCCTCTTGTCGTGATCGAGACTGGGGGAAGAAAGAGGCACAGTATTCAGTATCAACACTACTAGCACTTATAGTATATGACCACTAGATGGCATAAACAGCTATACATTACTGCCTCTGGTGGAGAGTTAGTTACCTTAGCTGCCTTCATCAGGATCTCTCTCTCCTGCTCCTCCTTCCTCTGTTTCTCCATCTGATCCAGCTGCTCAAAGAACTTCAGCTGTGCTCGCACGTCACTCACCTGTTCACACTTATCCTCCTCCTGAAGGAGAGCGAGAGAGAGATGGAGGGAGAGGGGAAAGATAAATAATCAATTACAAGGGTAAAATGGTTCAATCAGATATTATCACTGGCATCATCAAATTATTTCAGCACTTTTTGCAAAACTGTTGTAATGAGCGCCAGTGAAGATCAAATACCAAATAACAAACTGGTTTTGACTAAATATATATACAACTTAAATAGCTCATGAAATAACTTTACTAGTGAACCTCTTCCACACAAACACCCACAGAAGCTGTGTTCATTCACCTTGAAGGTGATGCTTTTCTGCTGCGCCACCACCGTCAATTTCTCCAGCAGGTTTTGCAGCCGATGCTGTGTTGCATGGGACACGTAACTGATCACCTCCGGCCCCAGGTCAGTCACCCCTAACCTCCCGCCTGTTACAACACAAGAGGACAGGAGATGTCATAGATTTTAGGTACAGAATGTGTGTGTGTGTGTATGTGTGTGTGTGTCTCACCTATCTCATGTACTCTCTGGGTTAGTGAGGAGGTGTAGAGGAAGGCCTCATCTTTACAAGAGCGAGTCACCATGCCGACCAGCTCAGAGTTGGTTGCCAGAATGCGGGCACTCTCCTCTGATAGGTTGACTCCAGCCATAGAGGCCACGTCATTTATATCATCATCATCCCTGAATGGAGGGAGAGAAACTGTTTATAAGGCCTCATTTTCACTTGAAGAATTCCAAAATCATCTGATTTGGACATGTATGTCTATGAGTGTGTGTGTGTGTGTGTGTATGTATATGTGTGTTTACTTGAAGGTTCCTCCGCCTGCCTCCTTCTGCCTGTTCTTCAGTACTACAGAGAGCATAGACTGGGGCCCCAGTGTTACCTTGGCTCCTGGTGCTAGAGCCTGCTTCACTACAGGAACTGAGAGAGAGGGAAGAGAGAGCAGGAGAAAGTGAGGGGGCAGTTACATAACAGAGACACTATATTTTTATTTAACCTCCCAAGCCTTTCACATTGTATATCATAACTCAGTAATAAATAATTCACTTTTTCTTGGTAGAGTTGTTGTGAGCAGAAAAGAGAAGCGGACGTCAAGAGGAAGAGAGATGGCGGAAGAACACATTTCACAGATGGAGAGCTTTCCATGGGTCCCTCAAAACCCCATCCATCAATATACTTGATCAATATAGCATGCAGTTATATACATATGTCACAAGGGGAAGTGTTTCAATATAGTCCTCGGTCAGTGAAGCCAGCAAGGCAAGCCAGGAGGACACCGGACACACATACACACCCACAGCAGCAGCACTTATCATATTACTGCCATCTCCACTAGCTAATAGCAGCTGGCCACAGACAGAACCAGTACACTTCTTTCTGTCTGTCGCCTTCGATCATGGACACTGCTAACTGGCATTGTTCACACTGTGTGTCTTTGTCCCAGAGCCTCACAGCCCAGTGGGAAAAATACCTCACACAGGAAAGATCCAATCCTGCACAGGTGTCGTATCACATTCTACAGTGATGGTATCAAAGCATTAAATAATACAATTAATCAGGTAATACAAAGTACTATTAGGCCCATAGTATATTTTATATTTTGTATAAATTATATTTCTATTAGAATGTTCATCTATGACGAGTACACAAACGCATGCATCAAACACACAGGCAAAATGCAGATAGAGTCAATGTCTGCGCACCAGCGAAAATCTAATTAGCATTGCCTCACAAGACACATCTGAAGGTCCCTCGTACCAGTTGAAAAAAATGATTGGAAGTATACAGAGCATTCTGAAATATTCAGACCCCTGGACTTTTTCCACATTTTGTTACGTTAGAGCCTTATTCTAAAATTGATTAAATGAATTATTTTCCTCATCAATCTGTACACAATACCCCTCATAATGACAAAGCAAAAACCAAGCCATGAGGTCGAAGGAATTGTCCGTAGAGCTCCGAGACAGGATTATGTCGAGGCACAGATATGGGGAAGGGTATAGCTGTGCAGCGACGTTCCCCATCTAACCTAACAGAGCTTGAAAGAAATGGCAGGGAAGAATGGGAGAAACTCCTCAAATACAGGTGTGCCAAGCTTGTAGTGTCATACCCAAGAAGACTCGAGGCTGTAATCGCTGGCAAAGGTGAGTCAAAGTACTGAGTAAACAGTCTGAATACTTCTGAAAAAGAGTAACGTAACAGAATGTGGAGAAAGTCGATGGGTCTGAATACTCCCCCCATGCTGGGTGGAGCGGCCGCCACCTCAGGTCAGGCTCCAGTGCAGCAGGGGGGGCTTCGACAGGGCTAAGATTGTAATGGGATAAGAAAGGACACAGAAAATACAAAACACACACACCTGTCTGAAGCTGTCTGACCACCTGCGGCTGCCCCATGATGATGTGACTGTGGGGTTGGCCTCGGAGCGTAACCATGGGTGACTGGGCCAGAGTCACCTGAGGCCTCCCCATTGCCCCCTGCTGCTGAGGCACCATCTACACACACAGAGACAGAGAGAGGCAGAGAGAGGCCATAGAGAGTGAGACCAGAGAGAGAGAGCGAGACCAGAGAGAGAGAGAGAGAAAACAGAGAGAGAAAGCGAGAGAGGCCAGAGAGAAAGAAAGAGTGCAGACCTGAACCTTACTGTGCAGGCTCGGGTATTTCCTTTTCACATAGTCCTTTCCAGCATGTTTCCACCAACTATGGTGGACGCGTAATCAGGCGATACACTTGGGGTCATCCCTCAACATAACATACAGTCATATAGACTTCCCATTACATTAAAACAACAAGGCACCCTACCCATTCAACAGAGGAAACACTGAGTGGAGTATCGTTAGGATATAGTATACCAGGCCAGGCTTGCTATGAGGTGTCTGGGCCAGGCTGATGACAGGAGACTGGTGCATGGTACCCTTGGCCCCAGGGCTACTACTGTTGAGACGGGAGTTCTGTGCCGTGGACGTGCCCCCCAGCACCGCAGCAGTCAAGGCCTTGGAGGGGGCGGCAGGCTGGGCGCCAGTGTGAGGCAGCTGGCTCTGCTGGATGAAGGCTGCCGAGTCTGGGGTCATTTGACGCAGTGCAGGAAGACTCCTCTGGAGATGGGGAGGAAGAGCACAAATCATTCTCTCATCTACAGTATATTGCATCATTGGCCACTTGTATTTATTTGAGTGTATAGCTAGCTACATTAGATAAGGGAAAAGCCATCAGTCTCACCTTGAGGAAAGGCACGAGATATGGCTGAGGAGAGGAGTTGAGCTCCCGGTATAACCGACTGGTGAAGTCCTCCGCTTCGATCTTACTCTCCTGTGGTGGTAGAAAAACAGACAACATAGAAAGATAAAGTGAGAGAAATAGTGAGAGTGAATGCAAGAGACTGACACATATGGCCAGACAGATGGCCAAACAGATAGAAAGGTGTACCAGCAGGCTCTTGACTAACTCCTTGACGTTGGCTGTGGTCTCAGACGACTGCTTCCCGCTGGATGCCAGTTTGATCAGCGTGGACAGGAAGTTCTTACACTTCTTCACATTCTCCAGGATCTCCTAAACACACATATACACAAGTTAGGACCACTGCATGACTATTTAGGAGTAGATAAATGTCGGAAGGAGGGAGATGAGTGTTGTCTCACCATGGTAGAAACGACCGTGGGGGCACCTGGTGTCCCAGGGGTCCCTGCTCTATGGGTGACTGCTGCCGAGCAAGGCTGCACTGGAGCCTGACCTGAGGTGGCGGCCGCTCCACCCAGCATAATGGTGTTCTATAGGAGGTGGGAAAGAGGAAGCAGGGTATGAAATGAGACTAAGGGGGAGATTGAAGAGAATTGAAGAGGGGGATGAGTTGTGTACCTACCTGTTGTAGTACAGGAGGCCTCTGGAGGGTGGTGGTGGCCTGGACGGTGGTCTGGGCCGTGGAGCCCTGCTTAGTGATTGTGGTGGTGGGGGTCACCTGACGGGACATCATGGGCGTCCCTGGAGCCTGCAGGACAGAGGAGAGGACAAGGGTTCAGGGGTTCACACTGTGATCTCTCCATCACTGTAGGTAAGAGATGATTAGTGTGTGTGTGCACCTGTACAGAAGTGATCTGGACAGGGGGAGTGCTGGTGGGGGTGGCTGCCCGTGGGGTCATGGCGCTCTGGGACTGGGATTGCATCTGGGCCAGGGTCTGCTGGTGGATCATCAGAAGCTGCCCACTCTCACTGCGTACCAGCACCATGCCTACACAGGGCATGGAGGGGTCAGAAGTCAAACAGGGGATATAGATCGACAGACAGACACTTACTTGCTAAATACAAATAACGTTAAATATCTTAATAATAACTATGGAAACACTTTGTTTGGTTAGAAAATACAGTGTTGGCCACTCTTGGCAGAAAAGTACCTTTTTTATTGTCACAACAAAAAACATTCAGCTCTCAGTGGGGAGTTTAACTAGAGCTAGCATTGTTAGCCAGAACCTGTGAGACATGCAACTCCCACAGACAATGTGCCACATGCATGCAACTACATTACATGATGTGCTATGGTGTCAGCGTGCCTATTGATCAAATCAGTCCATTGTATGTGTGCCAGGGTAGCCTGTGTGTGATTTTACAGATGACACAAGTAGACAGAATCAATAGAACGTTCCCACAGGTCAATGTCCTCGTGGAGCATAAACAACTGACAGCAAAACACACACGCACGCACATACACAAGGAGTTTTGTCTAATAAACAAACCAAAGGTGCAGCAGCGATGGCAACTGTAGCTGATATGACATCTCAAATGTTAACTACAAGTTTGCAACAAAGTTTCTGTTTCACAGAGAGTGTTTTTTACGCTGCCCGCAAAATACATTGTAGCCTCTCTCCACTGTGGCTAACTGACATAGGGTGAAGTCAGCTTTAGTTGGACACTTTTTGGTAGATTGCCATGTAGACAGTCAAAATCAGTGTACCCCTACTCAAGCAATGTTTATTTAAATGAATGAATGTCTTATCTACATTTTAATGATAAAACAAGTTAACCATTTATTATTCAGTGGATGCTACATCCCCTAAAACAAAACCAGAGCCCTACTTTTGATGAAGAGTCTTTCAATGCTAGTGGGCCACTTTAGTAGATGAAGTGGGACACTATTTTCTCATTAAGAACACAGTGGCCCACTGCACCTGGCACTTGTGGAATCATCAATTATACCTTGTAGAGGCTTATAGAAAACACACCATCTGTATATAAAAAAAATGAAGTTAAAGACAACCTTCAACTAGACTCTCTCAATGCCCTTGGAAAATGTATTTGGGAACACTCCAAGCTCTTGGTGAAAAATCTAACAGACATCACAGCTTTGCCCACCCGCTGTCCCTTTCCAAAATGATGCCTCTTTTCTATCCTCCCTTTCCTATGTCACGGTCCTTCCTTTCCTACTCTCTTTCCTGCTAATTCTATCCATCATCATCCTATGCTGTTTATGTGCTAAATAACGTCTAGAATCGATTTACAGATGTTAGGAACAACTAAAATAATATATTTCAATGTATTTTAGAATATCCAATGAGTGAATTTACATTTAAATTTGATTAAAACGTTTATTTTGTGCATTTTAATAGCTGAAAATGTCCCTGTCCCACCATCCAAACAGTGGGACACCACTATACATCAGATTTTCATAAATATTATAACTATTTACGTGAATGGTTATTATATTTCAAAACACTACCAGTAAATATTAACTTTAACATGAAAAGCTAGATTGTTGAATTATAGTTGACAGAATGGCAGGTTATATGTTTCCTATGTACAGCATGTTTCATCTGGTCTCTCCATCTGAGAAACCTAATCACACACAAACACCACAACGATGTCACACTCACCAAAACCATGTTTTCATGCACAGAACACATTCAGCAAAAAACAAATAACATGTGTTGGGACTGGGCTGCAAAATTATAGTAAAGTTACAGCACCCTCAAAGAAATGGCCCACTAATGCTGACTTCTCCCTAACTGGCTACTACTACGTCAAAACACCTGAGAATGAAAGTTACCTGGAGGGAGCTGAATGTTTTTGATGTTTGAAGCATTTTGTTGGGGTTGCGGAAGTCTCGGGGAGAACACCTGTGGCGCGATCGCCTTTATCCCACCAGGACAGGCTGCAATAGTCGATGGGATGGAGGTCCTCACATTTTGTAAAACCAGGCTTTTACCTATAACACTGGGGCCGGTCACTTCTGAAGTCGTTTGTGTGGTCGTTTTTGGAGACTCCAATGTGTTGATTTGGGCTTCTGAACTTGCAGGGTGGGCAACGTTGACAGATCGTATCAGAACCGTATTATTACTCCCGCTCTGCGCGGTGACTGTTCCGAGGGGTTGCATAGGCGGCCTCACGAGCGTGACAGTGGGCACACTGTTTAGAACAGACAGCTGAGACGATATCACAGTTGAAGTGACAGCATTGTGCATAAGAGGTGTTTGAATGACTGTGCTGGAAGTTGAGGGTAAGACTACGTTTCCTTTGACTACGGAGCTCGGTCCGTTGTTGACAACCGCGACGGCGGGCACAGTGCTGCTTGCCGAGTTCACCAAAGCGGCAACATTTCCTGAATTATGAGAGTTTATCACAACGCTCCTTCCATTTAAAGTTTGTACACCAGCCGCCCCAGTTTTTCTGGTCCCAGCTCCGTGATCGGGAACCTCCGTTATCACACCACTGACTGCCCCAGTCTTGCTCGGACTGTGCCCGGCTGTCATGCTCGATCCCACCGCCGTTGTCCCGACCGCAGCATACATGGTTGAACCCTGGGACCTCCTACTATTAATGACCCCCCCTGGCACGCCAGTCCCTACAAAAGAGGAAACAGATGAGGGATGGGAATATCTATCAATTGAACATGTGTAGCTGTATAAGCAAGTTGTCAAATTGTTTGGCTAAAAGAGACAAAAACAGAAAAACAACGTGACCAGAATAAACTAACGTTAACCAGTAATATATTTACCTGGTTTAGCAAGCTCTTGTGAAAGTCCCATTTCGCTGTCCTGGAAATTGGAATTGCGACCTACAGCTGAGTTGTCAATGTGATTTGCTGCAGCCTGGACCCTAACTGAAGACTTTCCACGACCCGATCCCGTGAGCTCAGACTCCAAAGACCCAACTAGATCACTAACTACTTTCTCGTCCACCTCTGTGTTGAAGAAAACATCATCCAGTAAATCGGAGCCCGCCGCCATCTTTACTCGCTCGTGAGACGCATGCACCGATTGGATACTCCGTCACTCACATCGGATTCCAGGGTGCTCTGATTGGTTATTGTTAGATTTACAGTTTGGGATGAATTGTTATAAATTACATTTAAGGAATCGCAGCAGGATGCGATATAGCACGGGCGAAAAAATTGGGACGACAGTACAGACAGGGTTGCATTTGGTAGTTGTGCGGCTAGCGTTGCCAAATGGAAACGAACCACACATCGATTATGTTACCGAGTTTTGTTACTATTTTGAATCATTATAGAGGAAATGCAGTGGCTTTCTTTGAGCTTTTATTCTCGACTCAAAATGGCTGCGTTGTTTTTCAGGCGGTCTGTCCTACAGCAGCTGTCACCGCCCGCACGAGGGCGCTGGTCGAGCGCTCGCTGCCGACTGTCAGAACTGGACAACCAGCTTCGTGCCCACTGACAAACACTGACACATATGCAGGACAATAGCATCTGTCATTTACTTTGTTTTACTGCGGACATGTAACGGTAGCCTATTCATACGTTAGAGATTGATGTACATGTGATATTTTAACTTTCACTTGGTATGCTGGTGCTATTGCCTCAATAATGCGCCCGAGAGGGAATGTGTAGGCTAAATGTAATGTTAATAAAGTTGAATAAAAACATTATAGGCCTATACAATTATCATATATTTCTTGGTTTCGGTCATATTGTAAATTTGTTTTGATTAGCCTATTGATATTTAGCCTAGTTAGGCTTTGTAGCCTAGTTTATGGGCTACAATAAATATTATAGAACGAAATTGCATGAACTCGGCATATTTGCAACGACACTTAGCCAATATGCATATATGCCATCAATAACTGTTACATATAGAGTATAGTTGATTAAGTTCCAATTAACTTTTATAACTCTTCAGCAAATGCAATCCAACCATGACCCCTTGAGGCACAGGTGCACTTGTAAATGAGAAGGCGTGGCCCATGGCTCACCTTGGAGTGATGGTCCATAAATTCCCTCTAATGAGCCGAATATTACCTTGCTGTCATGTGAATCACATTTCAAATACAACGCAGAGATTAGGCTACTTGACGATTACTTGTTGCCATTAGTTCACCAGCCACCATGAGCGTCGGGACTCCTTATATCGGCAGTAAAATTGGCTTGATTTCCAAAGCTCTAAATCGGTATGAGGGCATCTTATACACCATCGATACCGTGAATTCGACAGTGGTGTTGACAAAAGGTAAATTATGCGAGCGGCCAAAGAGAGCATATCCACTCTCAGACAGCAGTTGAGGTCAAAGAAGACCTGTTTGCTCCTAAAATAAGGGATTGTGATCACATGTGGCATTACAAATAGGTGATGGAGCCCATACTTTAAACACAGACAATGCGAGCAGTGGGGTGTGAAAGTAAAGTTTCACTATGGTCACTTAGGCCTACTGTTGTATTTTACCGGATAGTTTGTGTGTACAGATGTCAATGGATTGCATAGTAAAAACATTTGCTTTGGCCTGTCAATGACCTTCCATGATTGTTTTCTTGTTCATATGCAGTGAAGTCATTTGGATCAGAGGGCCGACCCACAGACCGGCCAACCCCTCCCAAAGACGACGTCTATGAGTACATCATATTCAGAGGAAGTGATATCAAAGACATCTCATTGTGTGAGCCTCCAAAATCCCACCATGGCCTGCCCCAGGACACTGCCATTGTGCAGGTAGGCAGGCTATGCCTCCCTCTCACTCTAAGCGAAATTATGCCTTCTCAACCATTAGCTTCGCCCAAGACTGCCTAGTGTGAACTATAGTACTGACGCTGTGTTTTAGCATTAAGAAACGCCAATCATCGCTTGCGATACTGCTTTTGAAACATATGGCCATTTCATCAAGGGAAAACGTTATTCAAATACTAAAGATACACTTACTGTAGCCGTTTTGCACAGATCGATACAGCTATGGGTGCCTCCATCCAACAAAACTACACTTCCACCACATTTCCAGAGTTGGCTTACACAAAGGTGTTTGGAACACGCTAATTAGCAAAGGTAGTCGCTTGTCTTCTGTTTTCCGTAAACAAACGCTGTATTATGGAGACATAGCAATTTGGGAACACTAGCCCTTGGGTGTTAATCAATTTAAACGTTTTTACTTTTTAAAGTATTTCTCGGTGTAATGAAAGCTAAAGTCCTTCTGCGTCCAATACTGTACCGCAAGCGACACGTTAAAGTTCAGATTGAGCATCGGGGATCTTGGTTAACAAAACTCCCCCTACAGAAAACGTCTTCGTCCAATGATTTATGTGTAATGAAATTGAGTCATGATCAAGGGCTATGCCATGAGCCCGTCCATAATATCAGTGTTTCGAGTCAATTATTTATGCATTTGCTGTATTCTTTCCTTGTTTTGGTGGGGTTCAGTCATCACTCAGCACCTCAGCGTCCTCCTATAATCCAACTCCAGGACCAATCAGTCCCTACAGGATCCCATCTTATAACCAGCTAGCAGCAAACTATCTGCTCAACCAGCAGTATGCTGCAGCCCTTGGTTTGGGTGAGTCAGTGAATAAGACTGGAACTGATGGAGATGATTCATGTTGCAACACTATTCATTTTAATGATAAAATCCATTATCGGGTGCTTGTTTCCAATGATGATATATAACCTCCCTCTTGGTCCTATTCTACTCAGGTGGAACTCATGGCCCTCAAGTGAGAAGGGGTCCTATGGTGGAGCAGGCTGTCCAGACTGTGCCTCTAGATGAGACAGGGCAGAAGAAAGGCCAGAGTCTGTCTCAGGAGCAGCGCAGGGAGACCAGTAGGCCCATGCAGCGAGGTGCACGAGGGAGCCCACAGCCCCAGAGACGTTCTGGACCAGGCAGTAAGCAGACTGGGAGCAAGCCGGGATGAGCTGGTGGTACTTCAGGCTGATATGGGATGGGGGGGGGGTTTCCTCTCTTTACTTTATGCTTGTAAAATAAGGATAAAGAAATGCATTGTAGAATATGACAAATAGAAAGGACCTGAATGTGTATTCAGCTTTTGCATTGTAGAAGATGCACTACTTCCCATAGTATACATTGGCATAATGCCTGATTTTGAATTTAACTGTCATTTCACTTGTTTGCTCTGGTTAAGTTGTAGATGTAATAAAAAATGACCCCTGTGGAAAAACATGCGTTCATACTGTAAAACGGACTATGTAATGTGATTTGCAACTAGTTTTCTACCATCAGGTGGCTCCGATGTACAGCTTCGGCGTACAACTTCCCAAGCCAATGACGAGAACAGGCCACCACCAAGGAGGAGACCAGGTGACCACCCTTTTTAGCTCTTGTGCCAGGGACATTATCTAATTTGCTCTGGATGGTTGTATAGTAAACCATTTTGTTATAGAATTTCTCATACCTTAGAATGAATGACTTGTCATTCTTTCCATTTTTGTCCTGCAGGAGCTCGTAGGCCCAGGAATCGTAATCGGGGCCAGCTCCTTGTGAAGAGCTCCATGCCCAGCACCCTCAAGTTTGAGTCAGACTTCGACTTTGATTCTGCAAATGCCCAGTTCGACAAGGAAGCGCTAGAGCGGGAGATGCAGGACAAGTTGAACATCAAAGGTTGGTTGCATTAAAATAACCACATGTCTGTGACCAATGTGCTTTGTACTGTAGTTGCAGGAATGTGGCAATTTGACCATGACTGTGATCATGCATTAGGCAACCATTAGCTCATGATTTGGCCATCACTGATTGGGGAAATTAATGCAAAAAGGGGACTTATAACTCTGGTGGAAATGTATCCTCCCAAAATATTATTTGGTATCATGTGCAAGCACTTCAGAACCATGATTTTGTTCATTGTTCGTCCATGCTTGCATCTTCACTAGAAACACAGGATGAAGGGAAGGAGAAACCAGAAGTAGACACTGGTGAGAAGACCGTGGAGAGGGATCCATTTGGGCCCAAGTGCTACTATGACAAGGCCAAATCCTTCTTTGACAACATCTCATCAGACCATAAATCCAGGTGACCATGTTTATTTTATAGATGTGCTCTGAACATGACTATCTATTGTGCTGTCAATTTCATGTGTCACAAAATGCTTATGAAGATATGACTAATCTCTGTGCTTGTCTAATCATGTTACACTATGACCCAGACGCACTACCAGGGCAGAGGAGAGGAAGCTGAACGTTGAGACCTTTGGGGTTCCTGGTAGCTTCCTGAGGTTCCGTGGGGGCTACCGCGGCCGCAGAGGGCTAGGGTCCGCACAGCGCCGGCCCTCCCAGCGAACTGGGAGGCTGTGAGGGTCAAGTGAGTAAGGACGCATGTTTATTCAAAAGCCTGGGTATATATTGCTTGCGATTTGAGTCTAACCAGGCAAGTCTAGTAATATATATTTTTAACCCTGCAGGCCTCGTTTGACGCTTGGGTTACCTTGTGCATGAATTGCCACAGTGGTTGGTTGTGTATGTACTTTTGTTTTTGTAGTTAACCAAAATGTAACATTTTGCATTCCATTATTTTTCTCTGCCATCATGAAGTGTTTTGTAATGAGAATTTATTTTTACTCTTGGGACCCCACACCTGAATAAGTATATGAGAAGTGAAATGCATTGCTTTTTCTTTATTTTCTTTGAGCCTAAGGTACATTTTGGCTTTTGACATTGTTTTGAATTTGCTTGTGCTTTTCATCCTTTTCTGTATTCGGATAAATGGATGACATGCAAACTTCCTAAACTGTTCAAGGGATCAATTTGAAGGTGAAACTGGTGAGGGTAAAATACTTCATGATATTGTAAATATTACTTAACTTAATTAAAACAGACCATGTCTGCTAAAAATATTGAATTCCCATGTATTGGTTTGTTTTCTATCATTTTGAGAAAATAAGTGTTCAATTGTTACAATGCAAATAAACATGGGAAATTGCTTATTCACTTGTTCTCTGTTCAATGATACTAGGTGGATGTTGTAGTTTTTAAATGCAGATATTTTGCATTGCAAGAATAAGGTAAAATCTTAAGATTGCATGTGATACATTAGGGCACCAGTGTTTCTCAATCCATTCCATTGGGACTCCCAGGGAGGGAGCATTTTGTTTGTCTTAACACCCAGTACCTTGAGCACTGGAGTCTACCAGCACTACCATAGCCTACCTGATTCAACCAAACAATAGTCTGCTGATTAGTCAAATCGGGTGTTTATGCCGGACTAGACAAAAATGTGTAATCCTTGGGGGTCCCTCCAGAAATGGCTAGAGAAACAATGAGAATTCATGTAAATGATGAGATTCCTGATGCAAAGGCACATGTGTCTTTTTGTTATGACTGGTCAAAGTGTTCATGGTTTCTCTGTTTCAATAGCCGTGACATATTCCTCGATTTCCTCTTGGACCAGAATCTATTTACAGTGGAAAATAAATAATTAGGGGAACATTAAGTTGCACTATTACACAGGTGAGATCCTCTGGATTTGCTGAGATGTCACGATTTCAAACAGACCTTCATTGATTCATCCCGCTTCATAATGGCTAGCTCAATGTTCTTTCCCCCTGACTGGACAACCTGCGAACACAGGGTGCAAAGTTTGATGGAGGAAAATCTGTGCTTTGTGTTTCAATCACTACATTGTTGCCGTCAAATGTTCTACAGTGGTGTAAGCCTCACCTCAAGTAGCCCTCTGATGGCAAGCTTAATGGTGTCTATCGGACTCCATATCCTCTTTATAGTTCTTCTCTAGAAACTCCCGAACAGTTTTCTTATTTTGAAGCATCTCATCGATGATTCAAATGTATGGGTCAGAAAAACACCCCTACCTTCCAGGCATGGTATGTTCCTGAGGGGTCTGTTTGGTACAGATGGGGCGTTCCATCAAAATCAAACCCCACAATGAGGGAGGAGATGCCAAAGGGCCTTCGCCCATTGCTTTGGGTGTAGCGCTGAAAGTCTGTATATATAGGAATGACGTATCCGCACGGATGGGTGGGTGGTACCTGTTTTATGCTGGAGATGTAGCGTGTGATGTACTCTACTGTTGCAGGGTCTTCTACCGTGAGCCTGTGACTCTGACACTCCACCCTGGCCCTGTTAACAATGATCCTGGCATCGGCGGTCAATCCTGCAGGCCATTGGATAAGGAGGAAGTATGTTACACCAATGAAACACCTCACCCAACTTGGTGTAAAATTAATTTGCTCAATTTCAGCAGTAACATTACATGTCTCTTTCAAAGTAGGAATACAGTGCCTTAAGTATTTTATCCCCTTGACTTTTTTGACATTTTGTTAAAATGGGTTTAATTCAAATTTGTGAACTATACACAAAATACTCATGTTAGAGGAAGAAAAACACAGAAATTAAACCAACATGATTAGATAAGTATTCAACCCCCTGAGTCAATACAAGTTAGAATCACCTTTGGCAGCGATTACAGCTGTGAGTCTTTCTGTGTAAGTCTAAGCGCTTTCCACACATGGATTGTGCAACATTTGGCTATTTTTAAAATCATTTTCAAAATACTTCAAGCTCTTTCATTGGTTGTTGATCATTGCTAAACAACCATTTTCAGGCCTTGCCATTGTTTTTAAAAACAAACTCCTTAATGATTACAAGCATACAAATCAAATCACATTTTGTCACGTGCTGAAATGCTTACTTACAAGCCCTTAACAAACAATGCAGTTCAAAAAACGAACAAGTAAATTACATAACGAGGCTAGGGGGTACAGGTCCCGAGTAAATGTGCGGGGGTACAGGTTAGTCAAGGTCATTTGTAAAGTGACTCATAACATGATGCAATCACCACTGTTTGAAAATATGGCGATTGGCACTCCGTAATGCATTGGATTTGCCCAAACAACTTTTCATCCTGAATACAAAGTGTTAACTGCTTTCTCACATTTTTTTTGCAGCATTACTTTACTGCCTTGTTGCAAACAGGATGCATGTTTTGGAATATTTTTATTCTGTACAAGCGGCCTTTTCACTGTCAATTAAGTTAGTATTGAGAAGTAACTACAATGTGAAATCCCTAAGCGGTTTCCTTCCTCTCTGGCAACTGAGTTAAGAAGGACGTCTGTATCTTTGTAGAAACTGGGTGTATTGATACACCATCCAAAGTGTAATTAATAACTTCATGCTCAAAGCTATATTCAATGTCTGTATATATATTTTTTTACACATCTACCAATAGGTGCCCTTTGCGAGGCATTGGAAAACCTCCCTAGTCTTTGTGGTTGAATCTGTGTTTGAAATTCACTGCTTGACTGAGAGGCCTTACAGATAATTCTATGTGTGGGGCACAGAGATGAGGTAGACATACAAAAATCATGTTAAACACATTGCACAGAGTCCATGCAATTCATGTGACTTATGTACATTTTTACTCCTGACCTTATTTAGGCTTGCCATTACAAAGGGGTTGAATCCTTATTGAGAATACATTTCAGCTTTTCATTTTTAATTCATTTGTACAAATTCTAAACATTATTTCACTTTGACATTATGGGGTATTGTGTGTAGGCCAGTGCCAAATCCCAATTTAATCCATTTTAAATTCAGGTTGTAACACACAGTGGAAAAAGTCAAGGGGTGTGAATACTTTTTGAAGGTACTCAAATGTTGATGACATAAATTATACCAGACATGGTAATTACATATTTGCAATCACCACTTGACACCGTCTGTGGTTTGGTGTGCAATATCCTATGTTTAAAATGTACCTGCAAAGGCCATGAAGACATTGTCATCCAAGGAGCAGATTTTGCGCACTGTCCTGTCTTCTTGGAGCTTGGCAACAGTTTTCTTCACCACTCCTAGAACAACATTTTTTCCTCGCACTCCAACCTGTTGATTGATACAGTTACGCCAGTTGGAGTTCAATTTGGTTCCCACCATGCACTACGCCTCCTGTGCGTAGTCCACCTGGAATAAGTGGCCATCAGGTGAGAACACTGTGATGGCACGATCGTAGCTCATCTTTTATTCAATTCACTTTTACATGAAATAATATTTCTGTGTCCTTGACTTTCCTACGCTCTGTAAACAAAAGTGAAAGTAATCAGACTGAAGGAAACAACCAAGCACGAGATACTATTGGGGCATGTATTTGCACGTATTTGCATATTTCCGTTAGGGAACGATGCCTACTCTGTAAAGTGCGGTTGTGCAATAACTAAATTCGCCCTTGCACTCCTTCTAAACAACGCAATTTGGCAAAAGGTCAAATCTATCAAACCTTGCCCACTCGGTTCGTAACAGATTCTAGTTTTGGGAACAGAAAACTGTATTGGGAAACATGAAAACATTTGCATAATGTCGGCCAAAATCCATCTTCTCCCACTGCCGGCCACTAGGCTTCCTCATCACCATATTTAGTAGTGAGTTGAAACGCCAACCGGGTGCTTCACACTTACACATCCGGTGAAATATCTGTATAATTGGTCTATCTGTGATTCTGTGGAACAGCCATCGTCTGGTTTATTGCGGCCATCAACCTGACGCTATTTACGTTGGAGAGCGAGCGTAGTGAATCAAAAAAACACCCATACCACCGTTTCTGGACTGATGTAAAACTGTATCTTGGCCTCAAATTGCATACAACCATTGAAACTTTGTTTGACATATTATTGTACTACACTGATTCCACAATTGAACGTGAGTATGTCATAAATCTCTTTATTTTATTAGGATATTTTTTCATACACAAATCAAAAATTTTGAAAAAAAATACCCTTTTCTTATTTTCTAAAATCTGATTTGGAAAACTATTTAGAGTCATTAAAACATATTCAAAACAAAATGTTTTAAAAAAGTATTCGATACATGTCTGTATTTGAATTGATATAATCTGGATTAGTTTTATTTTATTTTTAAATTCATTTCTTTGTGGAATCCCTTTGGCTGTTTTTATGTTTTTCATGTTACTGTTAGTAAAAAACCCAGAGGCGCAACATCGCAAGACTTCCGGGTAACGCTTGTGAAACAGACCAGGGCCCAGATTCACAAAACCTTCTTAAGAAGACATTTCTTCTTAACTGCCATTTTTTCCTTAACCATAGATTGACAAAGAAAGTTAATCTTGGAAATGTTGTTAAGCTATTTAGCTTGTTTCTCCTTTAGCAAAAGTTTAGATTTCTTCTTAATTCCAAGATAGCTAAACCCTTGTCTTAAACTCAGGCAGTGAGAGAATAAGTGCATGAAAGCAATTGAACATCTTTCATTCACTTACAAAGTTCATCTGAAAGTTTCAGTATTGATTATTTTAAACCCAAGAACATGTTTTAGAACAGTAATCTCAGTAGGAAAGATGCTAACATGATTGTCAGTTGCATAGCAACAAACATTCTAAGAAGATTCTAACAAGATATTTGAGAAGTTTGTCGGAAAATCCTTACATCTTAAGATATTGTGGAGGAATTGCACTTACAAACTATCTTATCAACTTTTTAATTTTTTTCTTAAGTTTTTGGGTAAGAAGTGTTTTGTGAATCTAGGGCCAGGACCTTTGTTTGAGTTTGAGAAGTCAATGAGAGAAGTGAAAAATTCTTCCCTAGTTGTTATTTTTCTCAAAATCTAAAAGGTAGAACCTAGATTCGAGCATATCTCTTAGGTAGTTGAACATGTTATTACTCCAACCTCGTGAAAGTGACAAACTGATACATTTGAATCAAAAACAACTTTATCTTTTTTTAACTAGACAAGTCAGTTCTTATTTACAATGACAGCCAAACTCAATTGTGTGCCGCCCTATGGGACTCCCAATCACAGCCGGATGTGATGCAGCCTGGATTGAAACCAAGGACTGCAGTGACACCTCATGCACTGAGATGCAGTGCCTTAGACCGCTGCACCACTCGGGAGAAACATATTGAAAGAGTACCTTTGATTTTAACAATTTAGGCCCAGATTCACAAAACACTTCTTACGGTTCTTAAGAAAACAAATAAGAGGTTCATAAGATAGTTCGAAGGTGTAATTCCTCAACAATATCTTAAGATTTAATGATTTTCTTCCGAACTTCCCAAATATCTTCTTACAAATCTTCCAAATATGTTTGTTGCTAGGTGTGCTGTTATGTGTTAGGCAACCGTTTTAGCTATCTATCTAGCAATGGCAATCATGTTAGCATATTTCTTACAGAGATGACTGTTCTAAAACATGTTCTTGGGTTTAAAATAATCAATACTGAATTTTTCAGATTAAGTTTGTGAGTGGATTAAACATGGTCAATTGCTTTCATGAGCTTTTTTCTCTCACTACCCTGAGTTTAAAACAAGGGTTTAGCTATCTTGGAATTAAGAACATTTCCAATAACTTTGTTTTATTAAAATACTTCTTATTTTTTTGTTTAAGTATAAACATATGAAATAGAGCACGAAAATGTCAAAAAACCTTTTGGAGGAATTGCACATTTGCTTAACTTTCTTCTTAAGTATATAGTTAAGAAAAAATGGCAGTTAACAAGAAATTTCTTCTTAAGGTTTTATGAATTTGGGCCCTGCACCTGCGAAATTCGGCGCGAAAGGACCCGATTTCGTGTTTTTACGAAGTAGTTTAGCTATCCAACGTTGCCATGACATCGACTACAAGTGTGATGGGAGAAGGAGAAGCAGTTTTAGCAAAGATATAACTAAGCCAAGATAGTTCATCTGTGTCGTTCACAGTGGGCGCAAATTAAGCATTGTGAACGGAACACGCAAGGAGGGCGGAAAAGCCAAGTACTAGCTGGTGAAATCCTATTGGCGCGTTGTAGCATGTATTTGCATATTTCCGTTAGGGCTCGACACGTCTGTGAAGTGCGCGTGTGTACAAACTAAATTCATTCCTTCTTAACAACGCGATATTTTATTGGCATGGGGAACATGTGTTAACATTGCCAAAGTAAGTGAGGTAGATAATATACACAAGTGAAATAAACAATAAAAATGAACAGTAAACTCACTACCATATTTGGTGGTGAGAACGTTCTAACGGATGCTTCCTTCAGCTTTATAGCCATGTGACGTGTCTGGGTTACCTCTTCTCTCTGTGGTCTTCTTACTGTACTGTCTTTGCCTCTACTACTGGGTTGTCTGGCTATATTGTAAACATTTATGAAAACAAAAATTTGCTTTTTGCTCTTAATTTAAGGTTAGGGTTATGTTTAAAATCACATTTTAAGAAGACAAATTGTAGAAATAGGCGGGGTTTAGGACTTTGTGGCTGTGATAACTAGGGACGACCCTACTACTGTGAGAAAAAATCTACTGCAGCCTGCAGCCTATGTCTGGTTTATACCAAAAAATTACTGAGTGAGCGTCTCGATCAAGGCGAATCTTTTCATAGACATTATGGAACTCTCCATCTTTGCAACATCACCAAATGTATAGTAAACTATCAATTTGCGTCCAGGAGAATATTGTTGTTTATTCGTAATTTCTTTTCATTTTGGTGTAATCCAGGGGTTCACACACCCCTATGATTTTCATAAAATGGGAAACCTAACTATGTTATAGAGGGCAACTATGTTATAGAGGGCTGCGCGCTAGATATAAGCTACATATTACAATACAAATAGGCTTTTCATTTTTTCCATTTCCTAATATCACAATGTCGGTTGCATTTTCATCGGCGCGCCCAAGGAGCAAAGGGGAGGTGACACAACAAACTATACAAAAGGTAATGCTATTTCTTTTTGCTCCATTACGTCGTCAAATATGACATATTTTGTCGACTTGAGAGCTTGCATAGTCAGTCAGTGTCAATGGTGGGAAAGTAGTGAACATCAGCACAGAGAAGGCAACTGGTACAGTAGAGCGAGGCAAACAGCGAGGGGATGATAATGACACTATTAAAACAGATTGACATTACTCAAAGGCTACTTTTTGTTGTTGTTTCCGTTGCCCCCTAAAACTTCAGTGTGCCTTTCTATGTAAGCTTACATAACGGCTACTATGTTATGCGTTAAAACATCAATGTTGTCTAATAATAGAGCATAAACATCCTAGAAAAATATGCAAGTTTGTCCCGAGTCTGACTGAAATAGTGCTTATTCTGGTGCATGCCCTTCATAGGATTTTTTTGTGAACTGTTGCGAGTGATTTTTTTCTTGGATCAATATTGTTTCTTTTGAAAACCATACTCCAAATTGTTACCAAAAATAGCAAGCCTTGACAGAGACGTGAGAGTAGACTAGTGATAATTATTTGGACAGCCACTGAGTGGTAAGAGGCACGTGCACTCGATGAACGGATAGTCTGACAGTGGCGACAGAGAGTGATTCGTGGAAGGTGTGTGGATTACGGGACAGTTTTGAGCCTACGTGCAGCAACATCCTTGGACCTTTGTTAAACCGAGAGGGAATGAGGCAGGCATTGCATTAATTTAGGGTGGCTTTCAAATGTTTTAGGGCATCTGGAAGTATTTTAACCAAACACGGTTAGAGCGCTTAATTTGGATATGCGTACCGTAGTTAATAGAGGACAGCACAGGTTCTCCTTTCTAATTCACTCTGGTTTTTTTTGTCACTGATGACGGAATGTTATGATTGGCTGAAGATAATGAAAGACTTGAGTTGCAGGGAAAAAAACAAACAATGGCTCCGTTCCACTGAAACAGTCTCTTCTGCGACGTTAATGATGCTCCATGAAAAACATCCGACCCAGATAATTGTGTTCAGCAAGAAAATTTAAAATCAGGACAATTTATTATAGTGTAGTGACATTATAGTAAACTACTCTAACGTTTTTTTTGGTAACACTTTACTTGACACCCAGTGTCATGACACGATCATAACATGTCATAATAGCTGACATAACTTGTCATAACCTGTCATAATATGGTCATGACCCATATATTTACACCTGTTGTGACATACACTATATATACAAAAGTATGTGGACACCCAGTGGATTCAGGTATTTCAGCCACACCTGTTGCTGACAGGTGTATAAAATCGAGTACACAGCCATGCAATCTCCATAGTCAAACAATGGCAGTAGAATGGCCTTACTGGAGAGCTCAGGGACTTTTAACCTGGCACCGTGATATGATGCCACCTTCCCAACATGTCAGTCCGCCAATTTCTGCCCTGCTAGAGCTGCTCCAGCCAACTGTAAGTGCAGTTATTGTGAAGTGGAAACATCTAGGAGCATCAACGGCTCAGCCGCGAAGTGGTAGGCCACACAAGCTCACAGAATGGGTCTGCCGAGTGCAGAAGTGCATAGAATGTATAAATTGTCTGTCCTCGGTTGCAACACTCACTACTGAGTTCCAAACTGCCTCTGGAAGCAATATCAGCAAAATAACTGTTAGTCGGGAGCTTCATGAAATGGGTTTCCATGGCCGAGCAGCTGCACACAAGCCTAAGATCACCATGCGCAATGCAAAACGTCTGCCGGAGTGGTGTAAAGCCCGCCACCATTGGACTCTGGAGCATCTGGAGTGATTAATCACTCTTCACCATCTGGCAGTCCGGCGAACAAATCTGGGTTTGGTGGACGCCAGGAGAACACTACCTCCCCCAATGCAACTGTAAAGTTTGGTGGATGAGGGATAATGGTCTGGGGCTGTTTTTCATGGTTCGTGCTAGGCCCCTTAGTTCCAGTGAAGGGAAATCTTAATTCTACAGCATACAATGACATTCTAGCCGATTCTGTGCTTCCAACTTTGTGGCAACAGTTTGGGGAAGGACCTTTCCTGTTTCAGCATGACAATGCCCCCATGCCCAAAGCGAGGTCCATACATAAATGGTTTGTCGAAATCAATGTGGAAGAACTTGACTGGCCTGCACAGAGCCCTGACCTCAACCCCTTCAAACACCTTTGGGATGAATTGGAACGCAGACTGCGAGCCAGGCCTAATTGCCCAACATCGGTGTCCGACCTCACTAATGCTCTTGTGGCTGAATGGAAACAAGTCCCCACAGTAATGTTCCAGCATCTAGTAGAAAGCCTTCCCAGAAGAGTGGAGGCTGTTATAGCTGCAAAGGGCAAGCCAACTCCATATTAATACCCATGATTTTGGAATGAAATGTTCGACAAGTAGGTGTCCACATACTTTTGGTCATGTAGTGTATATTGCGTTATCTTATGGCTGGTTCTGACACTTACATAATAGTGTAGGTGTCATTTATTCAAATAATTGTATTCCCTGCCAAGAAGTTTCCTTTGGTTTGAAAGTTTGTTTCTCAAGTCCTTTGGTGTTGTACAGTCATGTTTTTTTTCATCATATTTTAATTAACTTTGACACTGTCAAGAAGAATTATAACCATCCTGTGTCACTTTACTTGGACTAATAATATACTCTTTTTGACCATAATCATATAAGCCAGATAGGCCTATCACGTACAAGCCCTTATATCAGTCATCAGTCAAGAAGAGGGTGCCTTGTCCTTCTCCTGACATCTGCTGTCACGACTTCCGCCGAAGTCGGTTCCTCTAATTTGGCTTTCTAGCCATCCATTTTTCACGTATACATTTGTTTTGTCTTGTTCCCTGCACACCTGGTTTTCATTCCCCAATCAATTCATATGTATTTATTCCTCTGTTCCCCATCATGTCTTTGTGTAGAATTGTTTGTGTTACGTGTATTTTGATATTGTGGATATTGTTACTCGCATTACTTTTTGTCTATGTTCTGTGTTTTCGGCATATTATATATGTTACTTTGTGCTGTCATTTTGACCGGAATAAAAAGTGTGCCTGTTCACTACACTCTGCTCTCCTGCACCTGACTTCACCTCCAATACACACTCCTAACATCTGCTCCGGCATTTATCCCAGTCATCAGCAACAGAGCATTGGGGTAGGTGCATGTCTGACAACAATGTGTGAGCAATTGCAATGATAATTAACAAAATGTTAAACAGCATAAACAGACTGTTGAAAAGTAGGCTATGGTGTAATGGAATGTTTTGCCTTGTGTGATAGGTTTTGTGGGTTTTTACACTATTATGTAGGTGTCATAACCAGCCATAAAATATGTCTATGTTGTGCACATATGCATGTTATAGGTTACTGTATAGCAGATGTTTGCCGGGAAACTCGATGTTGAATTGCATATATATATATATATATATATATACAGTCGTGGCCAAAAGTCTTGAGAATGACACAAATATTAATTTCCACAAAGTTTGCTGCTTCAGTGTCTTTAGATATTTTTGTCAGATGTTACTATGGAATACTAAACTATTATTACAAGCATTTCGTAAGTGTCAAAGGCTTTTATTGACAATTACATGAAGTTGATGCAAAGAGTCAATATTTGCAGTGTTGACCATTCTTTTTCAAGACCTCTGCAATCCGTCCTGGCATGCTGTCAATTAACTTGTGGGCCACATCCTGACTGATGGCAGCCCATTCTTGCATAATCAATGAGAGTTTGTCCAAATTGGTGGGTTTCTGTTTGTCCACCCGCCTCTTGAGGATTGACCACAAGTTTTCAATGGGATTAAGGTCTGGGGAGTTTCCTGGCCATGGACCCAAAATATCGATGTTTTGTTCCCCGAGCCACTTAGTTATCACTTTTGCCTTATGGCAAGGTGCTCCATCATGCTGGAAAAGCCATTGTTCATCACCAAACTGTTCCTGGATGGTTGGGAGAAGTTGCTCTCGGAGGATGTGTTGGTACCATTCTTTACTCATGGCTGTGTTCTTAGGCAAAATTGTGAGTGAGCCCACTCCCTTGGTACACATAAATGGTCTCATGATGCTTTACTGTTGGCATGACACAGGACTGATGGTAGCGCTCACCTTGTCTTCTCAGGACAAGCTTTTTTCCGGATGCCCCAAACAATCGGAGAGGGGATTCATCAGAGAAAATGACTTTACCCCAGTCCTCAGCAGTCCAATCCCTGTACCTTTTGCAGAATATCAGTCTGTCCCTGATGTTTTTCCTGGAGAGAAGTGGCTTCTTTGCTGCCCTTCTTGACACTAGGCCATCCTACAAGTCTTTGCCTCACTGTGCGTGCAGATGCACTCACACCTGCCTGCTGCCATTCCTGAGCAAGCTCTGTACTGGTGGTGCCCCTATCCCGCAGCTGAATCAACTTTAGGAGACGGTCCTGGTGCTTGCTGGACTTTCTTGGGTGCCCTGAAGCCTTCTTCACATCAATTGAACCGCTCTCCTTGAAGTTCTTTATGATCCGATAAATGGTTGATTTAGGTGCAATCTTACTGGCAGCAATATCCTTGCATGTGAAGCCCTTTTTGTGCAAAGCAATGATGATGGCACATGTTTCCTTGAAGGTAACCATGGTTGACAGAGGAAGAACAATGATTCCAAGCACCACCCTCCCTTAGAAGCTTCCAGTCTGTTATTCAAACTCAATCAGCATGACAGAGTGATCTCCAGCCCTGTCCTCGTCAACACTCACACCTGTGTTAACAAGAGAATCACTGACATGATGTCAGCTGGTCCTTTTGTGGCGGGGCTGAAATGCAGTGGAAATGTTTTTTGGGGATTCATTAATTAATTGCAATTCATCTGATCACAATTCATCTGATCACATAACATTCTGGAGTATATGCAAATTGCCATCATACAAACTGAGGTGAAAATTAATATTTGTGTCATTCTCAAAACTTTGGCCACTACTGTGTGTATATATATATATATATATATTATGTGTGTGTCATGACAGTGTTATGACCATATTATAACAGGTTATGCCAGCTGTTATGACATATTATGGCATGTTATCACCGTGTCATAACGTGTTATGATGCTGTGTGTCAAGTGAGGTGTTACCTTTTTTTTTACCTCCCAAAGATGCTGGATGAAAATCACCATCTGATACAATGTATAATGGATTACCAGAACAAAGGAAAAACAGCAGAATGCACACAGTAGGTGTCACATCTGTCTTCATAGGCCTACTGTTGTGCACATATGCATGTTATAGGTTACTGTATAGCAGATGTTTGCCGGGAAACTCGATGTTGAATTGCATTGAATTCCACTTTGGGCAGAAATGAGTGTTTGCATCAGGAAAGTTTTAACATACTTTACCGGTTGTCCGTGCGGTTGGTACTTTTGGCGGTAGGAATGTGAGAAAATATATCCACAGGAAAGTATAATTACATAAACTTTTCAAAGTTCTGATGAATGAATGAATTACTTTTTATTTTCGCGTCAAATCGCCAGTTGGCGACCCATCCCTTATGGGATTAATTGACTCATAAACAAACAATACAATAATTAACTGTGATAATTCAGTGATAATTGTTCTTCCGGGGATTTCTGCTGTGCGCATCACATAAAAAGTGAACAAAATTAAAGATAAAAATCAATACATCATAATAAACAAGGTTATCCACACAGTAATTATATCCCTAGAGCAGTAAATAATATACATACATACAATTACATATATACATACACATACCTGTCACGCCTGTTCCCACTCCCCCTCCCTGGCGCCTTGTGCCAGGCTCCCCACATTACACACTCCTGTCACCATCATTACGCACACCTGCCTTTCCCCCGTCACGCGCATCAGCGATTATTGGACTCACCTTGACTCAATCACCTCTGTCAAAACCTCCCCTATATCTGTCTGGTTCCCTGCTTCAACATGAATTGCCGTTTGTCGTTTTGTACCCGTGTGCTGACGCTGTTCTTGTCTTGGTCATTGTCTGTTTCCTTATTAAATGTTAACTCCCGGTACCTGCTTCTTATCTCTGGCGTCGGTCTTTACAGAATGCTGAAGCCCCCAAACGAAGCTTCGGGGAGTGCTGGCTTTCCGGTTGGTGGTGACGTTGGGTCCGGGGGCCGCCACCAATGGACCCGGGGGTGCCTAAGCCAGCTCGTCGGCCTGTCACGCCCTAGCTGGCTAGAGAGGTTTCTTGCCCTGGTTGGCTCGGGAGGCACCCATCCTACGTCAGGCCTCAGCCGGATCGTCAGGGATTTATGTCCAGCCGGCTCGCCAGGCTGCTATGCCTCAGACGGATCACTGGGTTCCCACGCCTCAGCGGCAGGCCTGTCAGGCTCGCCCAGGTGGGACGCCGGGTGGTGCCCCAAGAAGGGGGGGGGGGGTACTGTCACGCCTAATCCAGCTCCCCCTCCCTGGTGCTTGAAGGCACCAGGCTTCCCAGTTTTACTCACTCCTGCCACCATCATTACGCACACCTGCCTTCCCCCTGTCACACGCATCAGCAATTATTGGACTCACCTGGACTCAATCACCTCTGTCATTACCTCCCCTATATCTGTCTGGTGCCCCACTCTGTTCCCTGCTTCAGCATTAATTGTCGTTTGTCATTTTTGTTCCCATGTGCTGACTGTTCTTGTCTCAGTCTTTGTCTGTTTCCTGATTAATGTTGACTCTGTCAATAATTTCCCTGTATTTAGCGCCATACACCATTCCTTCAGTTCTGACCAGTTCCTGCCGATGAAAAACATCCCCACAGCATGATGCTGCCACCACCATCTTTCACTGTGGGGATGGTGTCCTCGGGGTGATGAGGTGTTGGGTTTGTGCCAGACAAAAAGCTCAATTTTAGTCTCATCTGATCATAGTACCTTCTTCCATATGTTTGGGGAGTCTCCCACATGCCTTTTGGTGAACACCAAACGTGTTTGCTTATTTTTTTCTTTAAGCAATGGCTTTTTTTCTGGCCACTCTTTTGTAAAGCCCAGCTCTGTGGAGTGTACGGCTTAAAATGTTTCTGTTTGTTGCCTCTCCTTGCCTGGTCCGTGAGTTTTGGTGGGCGTCCCTCTATTGGCAGGTTTGTTGTGGTGCCATATTCTTTCCATTTTTTAAATAATTAATTTCATGGTGCTCCGTGGGATGTTCAAAGTTTCAGATATTTTTTTATAACCCAATCCCAATCTGTATTTCTCCACAACTTTGTCCCTGACCTGTTTGGAGAGCTCCTTGGTCTTCATGGTGTCCCTGACCTGTTTGGAGAGCTCCATGGTCTTCATGGTGTCCCTGACCTGTTTGGAGAGCTCCATGGTCTTCATGGTGTCCCTGACCTGTTTGGAGAGCTCCATGGTCTTCATGGTGTCCCTGACCTGTTTGGAGAGCTCCATGGTCTTCATGGTGTCCCTGACCTGTTTGGAGAGCTCCATGGTCTTCATGGTGTCCCTGACCTGTTTGGAGAGCTCCATGGTCTTCATGGTGTCCCTGACCTGTTTGGAGAGCTCCATGGTCTTCATGGTGTCTCTGACCTGTTTGGAGAGCTCCATGGTCTTCATGGTGTCCCTGACCTGTTTGGAGAGCTCCATGGTCTTCATGGTGTCCCTGACCTGTTTGGAGAGCTCCATGGTCTTCATGGTGTCCCTGACCTGTTTGGAGAGCTCCATGGTCTTCATGGTGTCCCTGACCTGTTTGGAGAGCTCCATGGTCTTCATGGTGTCCCTGACCTGTTTGGAGAGCTCCATGGTCTTCATGGTGTCCCTGACCTGTTTGGAGAGCTCCTTGGTCTTCATGGTGTCCCTGACCTGTTTGGAGAGCGCCATGGTCTTCATGGTGTCCCTGACCTGTTTGGAGAGCGCCATGGTCTTCATGGTGTCCCTGACCTGTTTGGAGAGCGCCATGGTCTTCATGGTGTCCCTGACCTGTTTGGAGAGCGCCATGGTCTTCATGGTGTCCCTGACCTGTTTGGAGAGCGCCATGGTCTTCATGGTGTCCCTGACCTGTTTGGAGAGCTCCATGGTCTTCATGGTGTCCCTGACCTGTTTGGAGAGCTCCATGGTCTTCATGGTGTCCCTGACCTGTTTGGAGAGCGCCATGGTCTTCATGGTGTCCCTGACCTGTTTGGAGAGCGCCATGGTCTTCATGGTGTCCCTGACCTGTTTGGAGAGCGCCATGGTCTTCATGGTGTCCCTGACCTGTTTGGAGAGCGCCATGGTCTTCATGGTGTCCCTGACCTGTTTGGAGAGCGCCATGGTCTTCATGGTGTCCCTGACCTGTTTGGAGAGCGCCATGGTCTTCATGGTGTCCCTGACCTGTTTGGAGAGCTCCTTGGTCTTCATGGTGTCCCTGACCTGTTTGGAGAGCGCCATGGTCTTCATGGTGTCCCTGACCTGTTTGGAGAGCGCCATGGTCTTCATGGTGTCCCTGACCTGTTTGGAGAGCGCCATGGTCTTCATGGTGTCCCTGACCTGTTTGGAGAGCTCCATGGTCTTCATGGTGTCCCTGACCTGTTTGGAGAGCGCCATGGTCTTCATGGTGTCCCTGACCTGTTTGAGAGCGCCATGGTCTTCATGGTGTCCCTGACCTGTTTGGAGAGCGCCATGGTCTTCATGGTGTCCCTGACCTGTTTGGAGAGCGCCATGGTCTTCATGGTGTCCCTGACCTGTTTGGAGAGCGCCATGGTCTTCATGGTGTCCCTGACCTGTTTGGAGAGCGCCATGGTCTTCATGGTGTCCCTGACCTGTTTGGAGAGCGCCATGGTCTTCATGGTGTCCCTGACCTGTTTGGAGAGCTCCATGGTCTTCATGGTGTCCCTGACCTGTTTGGAGAGCGCCATGGTCTTCATGGTGTCCCTGACCTGTTTGGAGAGCGCCATGGTCTTCATGGTGTCCCTGACCTGTTTGGAGAGCGCCATGGTCTTCATGGTGTCCCTGACCTGTTTGGAGAGCGCCATGGTCTTCATGGTGCAACTTGCTTGGTGGTGCCCCTTGCTTAGACTCTGGGGCCTTTCAGAACAGGTGTATATACACTGCTCAAAAAAAATAAAGGGAACACTAAAATAACACATCCTAGATCTGAATGAATGAAATATTCTTATTAAATACTTTTTTCTTTACATAGTTGAATGTGCTGACAACAAAATCACACAATTTATCAATGGAAATCAAATTTATCAACCCATGGAGGTCTGGATTTGGAGTCACACTCAAAAATTTAAGTGGAAAACCACACTACAGGCTGATCCAACTTTGATGTAATGTCCTTAAAACAAGTCAAAATGAGACTCAGTAGTGTGTGTGGCCTCCACGTGCCTGTATGACTTCCCTACAATGCCTGGGCATGCTCCTGATGAGGTGGCGGATGGTTTCCTGAGGGATCTCCTCCCAGACCTGGACTAAAGCATCCGCCAACTCCTGGACAGTCTGTGGTGCAACGTGGTGTCGGTGGATGGAGCGAGACATGATGTCCCAGATGTGCTCAATTGGATTCAGGTCTGGGGAACGTGCGGGCCAGTCCATAGCCTCAATGCCTTCCTCTTGCAGGAACTGCTGACACACTCCACCCACATGAGGTCTAGCATTGTCTTGCATTAGGAGGAACCCAGGGCCAACCACACCAGCATATGGTCTCACAAGGGGTCTGAGGATCTCATCTCGGTACCTAATGGCAGTCAGGCTACCTCTGGCAAGCACATGGAGGGCTGTGCGGCCCCCCAAAGAAATGCCACCCCACACCATGACTGACCCACCCCCAAACCGGTCATGCTGGAGGATGTTGCAGGCAGCAGAACGTTCTCCACGGCGTCTCCAGACTGTCACGTCTGTCACATGTGCTCAGTGTGAACCTGCTTTCATCTGTGAAGAGCACAGGGCGCCAGTGGCGAATTTGCCAATCTTGGTGTTCTCTGGAAAATGCCAAACGTCCTGCACGGTGTTGGGCTGTAAGCACAACCCCCACCTGTGGACGTCGGGCCCTCATACCACCCTCATGGAGTCTGTTTCTGACCGTTTGAGCAGACACATGCACATTTGTGGCCTGCTGGAGGTCATTTTGCAGGGCTCTGGTAGTGCTCCTCCTGCTCCTCCTTGCACAAAGGCGGAGGTAGCGGTCTTGCTGCTGGGTTGTTGCCCTCCTACGGCCTCCTCCACGTCTCCTGATGTACTGGCCTGTCTCCTGGTAGCGCCTCCATGCTCTGGACACTACGCTGACAGACACAGCAATGAGCTGTGGATGAGCTGCACTACCTGAGCCACTTGTGTGGGTTGTAGACTCCGTCTCATGCTACCACTAGAGTGAAAGCACCGCCAGCATTCAAAAGTGACCAAAACATCAGCCAGGAAGCATAGGAACTGAGAAGTGGTCTGTGGTCACCACCTGCAGAACCACTCCTTTATTGGGGGTGTCTTGCTAATTGCCTATAATTTCCACCTGTTGTCTATTCCATTTGCACAACAGCATGTGAAATGTATTGTCAATCAGTGTTGCTTCCTAAGTGGACAGTTTGATTTCACAGAAGTGTGATTGGAGTTACATTGTGTTGTTTAAGTGTTCCCATTATTTTTTTGAGCAGTGTATATTGAGATGATGTGACAGATCATGTGACACTTAGTTTGCACACAGGTGGACATTATTTAACTAATTAAATTACTTCTGAAGGTAATTGGTTGCACCAGATCTTATTTAGGGGCTTCATAGCAAAGGGGGTGAATACATATGCATGCACCCCTTTTCCGTTAGTTATTTTTCATTTCACTTTACCAGTTTGGACTATTTTGTGTATGTCCATCACATGAATTCCAAGTAAAAATGCATTTAAATTACAGGTTATAAAAATAAGAAAAACACGAAAGGGGATGAATACTTTTGCAAGGCACTACATATATATATATATATATATATATATATATATATATATATATATATATATACATGCATTTAGAAAAGTATTCAAACCCCTTGACTTTTTTCACATGTTGTTACGTTAGTCTTATTGTAAAATTGATAAAATAGTTTTTTCCCCTTTATAAATGTACACACAATACCCTGTGATGACAATGCAAAAACAGCTTTTTAGAATTTTTTGCAAATTTTTTAACAACACAAAACTTATATCACATTTACATAAGTACTCAGACCCTTTACTCATTACTTTGTTGAAGCACCTATGGAAGAGATTACAGCCTCGAGTCTTCTTGGGTATGACTCGACAAGCTTGGAACACCAGTATTTGAGGGGTTTCTCCCATTCTTCTCTGCAGATCCTCTCAAGCTCTGTCAGGTTGGATGGGGAGCTTTGCTGCCCAGCTATTTTCAGGTCTCTCTCTCGATATTTTCAGGTCTCTCTCTCTCTCTCTCTTGTCCCAAAGCCGCTCTTGCATTTTCTTGGCTGTGTGCGTAGGGTTGTTGTGAACCTTCAACCCAGTCTGATGTCCTGAGTGCTCTGGAGCAGGTTTTCATCAAGGATTTCTCTGTACTTTGCCCCGTTCATCTTTCCCTCGATCTTGACTAGTCTCCCAGTCCCTGCCGCTGAAAATCTTGGTTTCATCAGACCAGATAATCTTGTTTCTCATGATCTGAGGGTCCTTAAGGTGCCTTTTGGCAAACTCCAAGTGGTCTGTCATGTGCCTTTTACTGAGGAGTGGCTTCCGTCTGGCCACTCTACCATAAAGGCCTGATTGGTGGACTGCTGCAGAGATGGTTGTCCTTCTGGTTCTTGGTCACCTCCCTGACCAAGGCCCTTCTCCCCCTATTACTCAGTTTTCAGGCGGCCAGCTCCAAGAACAGTCTTGATGGTTCCAAACTTCTTCCATTTAAGAATGATGGAGGCAACTGTGTTCTTGGGGACCTTCAATGCTGCAGAATTATTTTGGTACCCTTCCCCAGATCTGTGCCTCGACACAATCCTGTCTTGGAGCTCTATGGACAATTGCTCTGACATGCACTGTAAACTGTGGGACCTTATATAGACAGGTGTGTGCCTTTCCAAATCATGTCCAATCAATTGAATTTACCATAGGTGGTACCACAGTCTTAACGTCAACAGTGAAGAGGCGACTCCGGGATGAGTTCCTTTGTCCAGTGTCTGTGTTCTTTCACCCATCTTAATCTTTTATTTTTATTGGCCAGTCTGAGATATGGCTTTTTCTTTGCAACTCTGCCTAGAAGGCCAGCATCCCGGAGTCGCCTCTTCACTGTTAAAGTTGAGACTGGTGTTTTGCGGGTACTATTTAATGAAGCTGCCAGTTGAGGACTTGTGAGGTGTCTGTTTCTCAAACTAGACACTCTAATGTACTTGTCCTCTTGCTCAGTTGTGCACCAGGGCTTCCCACTCCTCTTTCTATTCTGGTTAGCGCCAGTTTGTGCTGTTCTGTGAAGGGATTAGTACACAGCGTTGTACAAGATCTTCAGTTTCTTGGCAATTTCTCGCATGGAATAGCCTTCCTTTCTCAGAACAAGAATAGACTGATGAGTTTCAGAAGAAAGTTATTTGTTTCTGGCCATTTTGAGTCTGTAATCGAACCCACAAATGCTGATGCTCCAGACATTCAACTAGTCTAAAGAAGGCCAGTTGTATTGCTTCTTTAATCAGAACAACAGATTTCAGCTGTGCTAACATAATTGCAAAAGTGTTTTCTAATGATCAATTAGCTTTTTAAAATGATAAACTTGGATAAGCTAACACAACGTGCCATTGGAACACAGGAGTGATGGTTGCTGATAATGGGCCTCTGTACGCCTATGTAGATATTCCATAAAAAAATCTGCCGTTTCCAGCTACAATAGTCATTTACAACATTACCAATGTCTACACTGATTAATTTGATTCTATTTTAATGGACAAAAAAATAGTTTTTCTTTAAAAAACAAGGACATTTCTAAGTGACCCCAACCTTTTGAACGGTACAGTATGTAAATAAGGTATTTCTGTTTTCTATTTTTAATAAATGTTCAAACATTCTGAAAACCTGTTTTCATTTTGACATTATGGGGTATTGTGTGTAGTTTGAAGATTATATATTTTTTGTGAATTAACTTAAGAATAAGGCTGTAATGTAACAAAATGTGGAAAAAGTCACGGGGTCTGAATACTTTTCGAATGCACTGTACATATACACATACAGTTGAAGTTGGAAGTTTACATACACCTTAGCCAAATACATTTAATCTCAGTTTTTCACAATTCCTGACATTTAACCCTAGTAAAAAAATCCCTGTTTTAGGTCAGTTAGGATCACCACTTTATTTTATGAATGTGAAATGTCAGAATAATAGTAGAGAGAATGATTTATTTCAGGTTTTTTTTCATCACATTCCTAGTGGGTCAGAAGTTTAGATACATTCAATTAATATTTGGTAGCATTGCCTTTAAATTGTTTAACTTAGGTGAAATGTTTAGGGTAGACTTCCACAAGCTTCCCACAATAGGTTTTGTGAATTTTGTCCCATTCTTCCTGACAGAGCTGGTGAAACTGAGTCAGGTTTGTAGGCCTTTTTGCTCGCACACGCTCTTTCAGTTCTGCCCACAAATTTTCTACAGGATAAGGTCAGGGCTTGTGATGGCCACTCCAATACCTTGACTTTGTTGTCCTTCAGCCATTTTCCACAACTTTGGAAATATGCTTGGGATCATTGTCCATTTGGAAGACCCATTTACGACCAAGCTTTAGCTTCCTGATTGATGTCTTGAGATGTTGCTTCAATATATCCACATAATTTTCCCTCCTCATGATGCCGTCTATTTTGTGAAGTGAACCAGTCCCTCCTGCAGCGAAGCACCCCCACAACATGATGCTGCCACCCCCGTGCTTCACGGTTGGGATGGTGTTCTTCGGCTTGCAAGCCTCCCCCTTTTTCCTCCAAACATAACGATTGTCATTATGGCCAAACAGTTCTATTTTTGTTTCATCAGACCAGAGGACATTTATCCAAAAATTATGATATTTGTCCCCATTTGCAGTTCTTTGTCTCCCAAACCGTAGTCTGGCTTTTTTTATGGTGGTTTTGGAGCAGTGGCTTCTTCCTTGCTGAGCGGCCTTTCAGGTTATGTCGATATAGGACTTGTTTTACTGTGGATATAGATACTGGAGGAAACAGGCACAAAAGTATCTCCACAAACAAGGTCCTTTGCTGTTGTTCTGGGATTGATTTGCACCAAAGTACGTTAATCTCTAGGAGACAGAACACGTCTCCTTCCTGAGCTGTATGACGGCTGCGTGGTCCAATGGTGTTTATACTTGTGTACTGTTGTTTGTACAGATGAATGTGGTACCTTCAGGCATTTGGACATTTCTCCCAAGGATGAACCAGACTTGTGGAAGTGTATAATATTTTTTCTGAGGTCTTGGCTGATTTCTTTTGATTTTCCCATGATGTCAAGCAAAGAGGCACTGAGTTTGAAGGTAGACCCAGAAATACATCCACAGGTACACCTCCAATTGACTCAAATGATGTCAATTAGCCCATCAGAAGCTTCTAAAGCCATGACATAATTTTCTGGAATTTTCCAAGCTGTTTAAAGGCACAGTCAACTTAGTGTATGTAAACTCCTGACCCACTGGAATTGTGATACAGTGAAATAATCTGTCTGTAAACAATTGTTGGAAAGATTACTTGTGTCATGCACAAATTAGATGTTCTACCCGACTTGCCAAAACTATAGTTTGTTGACAAGCAATTTGTGGAGTGGTTGAAAAACGAGTTTTAATGACTCCAACTTAAGTGTATGTAAACTTCCGACTTCAACTGTACATACATGCATTGGCGATTTTAGTATGTAAATCTTGGTGGGGGAAAAAAAAGAAAGTTGGATGCATGCGAGCAAAGCCACTCCACAATACAACACTAAACAATATAGGAATCGACATGTTGGGCCCACAAACGGTTAGGGCCTACTTAAAGCTGTCCCAACAGCAGTCCCAAAGTCTTACCACTGCTCCACCTGGCTATCAGTGGTGCCTTGTCTGGCAGCAAAACAGTTCAGTTCATTCAGCCTCATTTACTGCCATTATCAAGGGGCATATAAGCAGACAATGAAAGCTCTTACAATATTCTATGTTTACATTTCTCTAAAACAGGTTAAAGGCTACATGTGCACCACCAAGTCAGAACAGTAGGCGTAATTAAATTATTTGGGTGAGGCACATGAGCTACTAACATCTTACTACACAACATACACTTAGTATTACATTCTTAGCTACAGTATACATATCTCCCTGGCATATTACATAATTTATGCAGTAGCATACAATACATTTTTGGACTCACCTTGTTCTGGTGTTCTCACTTGAACAGGAAGGCGCCACAATTGTATCATCAAAGTCTGGCATTCTCTGGATTCATGGTGCTTTCAAAACAACTGGGAACACTGAAAAAAATATGGTTGAGTCATGACAATGTCATTGATCTTTAGGTCGCAGCTCTCAAAAGAGGCCTGATTTACAATTTCCCAGTCGAAGCTTGTGTATTCCTGGCTTCCCAGTTGTCTTGAACTCATAGAAGTCACATTTTCGCAGTTCTGTGTTAACAGTTGTTTTGAGCACGATACAAATCATGCTTCATTGACAGAATGCCCAATGTTGAATGTTTATCATTTTGAATTTGTGATTTCCAACTTGTTCTGTAATGTTTATGTCCAATGGCCAATGACCACCGATACGTTTTATCTATGATTTCTCTTCAGTTTTTCTCTTCAAGGATGAAACATTATTTGCCAGTAGATTGTCGACTTTATTCATGTTGATGACTGCTAGCTAAGATTTTGAAAGTATGATGTCAAAGCTACTGTAGATATAACGTGATTTGACATAATTTTATCTGTGGCCAATGACCTTGAGCCTTCTTGGATAGGCACTTCTAATGTAACTTTATGGCAGCACCCAAGGTGCTAGAATTTTTTACATCTACCCTTAGACTTGGCAGTGACGTAATGTCCCCATGAGTGACAAACACTGAGCCAATCATGGCGTAATGCTCCGTATTTTCTGCTGGCTTGCCCCACCACAGAAAGCACTATGTGACACGTATTAATTCCAAAATAACATGCAAAACAGGCAAGCCGCCCCAAAAATAATTATAAATGAATGACGGGTCACCACATACATACATACATACATACATACATATATACATGTATATATATATACACACATATATATGTATATATACATATATATATATATATATATATATATATATATATATATATATATATATATAATGTATACATATATATATATATAATGTATACATATATATATATATAATGTATACATATATATATATATATATATATATAATGTATACACATATATATATATATATATATACACATATATATATATATATATATATATATATATATATATGTATATATATATATATATATATATATATGTATATATATGTATACAACCAGTTAAAGGTTGTGTTATTCCATGTGTTATTGAATAGTTTTTATGTTTTCACTATTATTCTGCAAATTAGAAAATAATAAAAATAAAGAAAAACCCTTGAATGAGTAGGTGTGTCCGAACTTTTTACTGGTACTGTACATATGTATACATATACTTACTGTACACGGTATACATACACATACATACATAACATCTACAGAAAAATTAAACAAGGCATTTGAACTGTCTATCATTTGAATAATGCGCAGAACCTTGTAAACACATGCAAGAGGTCAAGAAAGTATGCATGTTTCTGTGGATGCATGTTTATCTTGTACACATGCTTCAGGTGATAGAAATCTGAACGCCCTATCAGCGCTTTGAAAGTTGATGTAGTTATACTTTCCTGTGGATATATTGTCTCACATTCCTACAACCAAAAGGACCAACCGCGCGGACAAACGGTAAAGTACTTTAAAATGGCATTTTATTCAACATTCTGGCTTGTAGAGATCGTGAGAGGAAACTTTCCTGATTGAAACGCTCATTTCTACCCGACAAAACGTAATTCAACGTCAGGTTTCCAGTCAAAGCAGATGTATACTTGGATGAAGATGTTTTAAGCATGAAGATAGTATATCACAGGTTAATGATAGTCATTATGTTAAAGTCTCTCTGTGCTTTGATAGGTATCAGCAGATTCTTCACAGAAACCTGGTCTATCTGGCCACGATAGCAGATTCTAATCAGAACATGCAGTCACTGTTACCTGCGGTAAGTCTGCATGGAGTTACGCAATTTAGTAATTTCTTTCTCTCTCTCTCTCTCGTTATCTCTCAATTTCTCTCACCACACACCTCTCTTTTAATGTCTTTCTTCCTCCCTCACCCTTAGAGCTGTTATTTTTCTGTAACACAATTCTCGAGAGATGTAAATTCACATCTCTCCTTTCTATCTTTTTTGCCAGCCTCCTACCCCCATGGGGAGTATGGGTCCTGGAGGGATGGGGCAGAACGGGGGCAGTGGGCCCATACACTCCCAGAGCAACCTCAACGACGCCATGACACCTGGCCTGCCCCCCCCCTCCATGATGCAGAGTCAGATGAGCAATGGTGAGACCCCCATCTCCACACACGAACACACACACACCTCCATCCACACACACTCACACACCTTTGTCTGTACGTGTGTACAATCTCACTGCTGGTTTCTCTGCTCAACTGACTGTCTGCTGCATGGTCTGTCTGTCTGACCCTCCAATTCACCCCCTATAGCTTGGCAGCATCTCGGATCTCAAGTCTTCTCATCTCTGCAGACATCATTTTATGGGTGCATATTGATAGTTTAAAGTGGCTTCTTATTCTAATATCTTCATAATCTTCTTCAGCTGCACTGATCCCTTAAGACAGGATAAATGGATGCAATTTGGCAGATGCTAACTGTGCATTTACTTTCACCTGGCCAGTTCTCTCATGGTATTGCACATTAAGGAATGGAAAAATGGAGAGGAAGCCACTTTAGACTATTGAGATGCACCTTTATGTATCCATACAGGTCTTTTTCCTCTTGTCAATCTGTCCCTCCTGGTTTCCACTAATTCTTCTCTCGTTAAGTGTCTCTGCATAATCCCAGCACCCCAAACCTCTTAATTTAGTCCTACACGAGCCTCCTGTGGTGTAGCGATGAACTGAATGTGTTGCGTTTCCATGGTGCCTGTGGCCATGGTGGCATTACGTGTGCCTGAGGGTCCGGCTGCTTTGACTGCTCAGTGTGTTGTCAGGCCCCAGCCATGCTCCCATGCAGCAGCAGCAGCAGCATGCGGATCAGACACAGTCGGCTGGGCCCTCCTCCACGTCCCTCAGCCTGCCGGCCAGCACCCACAGCTCAGCCTTGGGCTACAGCCACCCCGTGCCCCCCTCTTCCCAGGGCAGCATGATCCAGGGGCCTGGCCCAAGCCCAGGCTACGGTTCTTCCTCTTCTTCCTCCTCCCGCAGCAACCTCAACATGCAGTCCAACCCAGGTGAGCCAGCCAGGTGCAGAGGAACCAGAGACCAAGGACCAGTGGCATAGCAATAAGCCATCAAAGCCAATGATATTCAATAATTGAAAACACAATTCCTTTGGAAATACATGATTTCTAATTTGGCTGTTCTATTTTGCTTGCCTCTAGTGAGTCTTGTTGCTAAGTACGTTACTAGTGAATGACGAGTCCACTCCTTGCTCAGGGAGTGTGATTGGCCAGCCCCCACTACAGTAAATGTCAGAGCTCTGGAGGGGAAGGGGGGATGATCAAGGAGAAAGGGAAGCTGAGAGGATGAACAGATGTGAATCTGAGAGTGGAGTGTATTCTGGAGTTTGAGTGAGGTTGTAGTTTTGGCCTAGCTCTCAGCAGGGCAAAGAGAGGGAGGGAGCGATAGGGAGTTGTGCTCTCTCTGAGGATTCTAGAAAATGACGATTGTATTGATTTAGACAGGACACCAGTGAATGATTGACTGATCCAGGGAACCCTGAAGGTATTCCACCTCCACAACTCTTCCACATCGTTCTCTATAACCTCCCTTCTCTTCCCTAGCTTTTAGAAAACCTTCTCTAGTCTTTATACGCTTGAACTTCACAATCCATAACCTCTGAATATCGCATTGTCCCGTATGAACGACAAGAAGATCCAAACATATTCAGTTCATCAGACTGTTAGGCATCCCCTTCCTCCCTCTGGAGTCTAGTATCGTCCCCAATCCCAGTCACCACCCTGCTTCAGGCTCTCCTCTCCTGACCTCTAACCCCTGACATGCATCCCTGCAGTCTCCCTCGTCTCCCTGGTTGTCAATGTGTATTTATCTCTGTTTTATGCACTGACCCCTCTCTGGCTTCTTTTGCATTTACTGCAGAGATTTCCTCCCCCAATTTCTGTTCTGGTTATGAATGATGATGACAATAATGAAGACGATGATGATGTTGACATTGGGTGTGTGTGTTGATGTATAACGGCCCTTCCCCCCACCATCCTCTAGTCTCCATGATGCAGCAGCCTCATTACCCGTCGTCCCAGACTGGGGCCGGGCAGCAGCACTACCAGGGCCAACAGACTGCTATGGGCATGTTGGGGCAGAGCGGACAAGGCAACAGTATGGTGAGCCAGAGGCCCATGGGGACTTACCGACCCACACAGCAGGGTAGGTGACCATGTCTTTCTCTGTGTTCCTACAGGCTGCTGCGGTTTGGTTAAGAGCTGCAGGGGCATGCTAAGTCTGCAGGGATGCATGTGGCTCACTGTGGTCTATCGGTGGAGAAGATGGCTGTATGGTTTTGGGTGTAGGTGATTACTTGTGAAAGATGTAGCCAAAGTGAATGCAAAGGACATGGATGTGGGGTGAAACTTTGAGATGTTAATAGTTAGCAGGCGTTTAGGAAGTGTGCGCCTAAAAACAGACTATGATATGTAGGGTGGATGTAATCTGTCAATGATGCACGTACGTTACCATGGTATCGCAGGTGTGTAGCCTAGAGGATCTGACCTATGGTAATGGTCTGCCAATGACTTTAGGAAGAAGCAGACTGAAGATTTATGGCTGTTGTCACTTGGAGTCCCAGTCTCTGTAAATCACTTTACCCACGCTGTTTCAGCATGTGCCTAAAAATAGTCCCCCAACATCCCCTTGTTTGGTGTGGGATGTGGGCTAGACACGTTCCTCACAGAGACTCGTCAGTAGCTTGTCTGTACTGGATTTCTGAGACACTGTCTCCAGGGCAACAGAGGTCACTAGCCCTGGGTTGTATGTTGTGACTTACCCTGGTCTTATCCCAGCTTGTCCAGGTACAGTCACTGGGTCCTGTCTACATGGACTGTATTGTTCTGACTCCGAGTTGGGTTAAGTGACCAGCTCACAAGCCATCCTCTGATTGGTCGAATGGTTGTTGCTAAGGCACTTCTCTCGACTGTGTCTGGTGATATTGGGTATTGTATTGTCGGATATCACGCTTGGAGATTGTCTTTCTAACACTGTCAGACTTTTTTTGTGGCAAATTGTTGCCGGTGTATAGTTCATCTCTGACAATGGATATTTATCAATGGGAAATTAATAAGACTTTCTTTTGCCATGGAAGATGCTTTCTTCTCTAGCTGTTGACTGCTGTGATAATGGTCCTTTTGCATTACGTCATAGGATCAATATGTTGTAGAATATTTATATTTTGCGAGACTGTGAGTTTCTATCTTGCAGATATAACAATATTTCCAGCAATACATTTGGCAACAGAAATAAATATATTTTTTTGAGTTGGTAGTTTGTGATGTAAAAGGAAGGAATGGCATCTGTAGTTTTTGCAGACCACCAACAACACCACCAACACCACCACCAACAACACCACCAAGACCAACACCACCAATAACACCACCAACACCACTGCTTTCTCATGTCATTGACCCGCTCAGATTTCTGAAAACTTCCATCTCTGTCATTGATCTTTTCAGAAAGTCCTATTTAATTTAATTCTCATAGGAATCTATAATTTTTCAGATCATGGTTTGGATAGGGCTGAACATTCTGAAATGAGAATGATTGGACTCAAATGGCAGCCAAAATCCTTCAGTTCTTTGATGCATTTTCTTCCCAACACAAACATTATCAATTCACATTTCAGATAGAGTAGGGAATAGCCATCCTTCGGAACAAAATAAGTGAAAACCAGAATACGTGTGTTTCAACAAAGAGACTTCAGTCTACTTACCGCCTCCTACACTATCATGTATTCAGTCTAATTCTACTTGAACTTCAGTCATTCAACCACAAAAAAAGCTTCTCATGACATCATTAGCACCCATATGACGCCACTTCTCCTCTCCCTCACTCTCATACGCACAGACACACACTCATGCACATACTAATGCACGCAGGCACGCATTGTGCATCTCTCACTCTCGTGCCTCTCGTTCTCTCTCACAGTCACACACATTTTGCTATTCTATCCTCATGGGGAGCTATTTTCCCTAACCTTAACCCCAGCCCTAAACCTAACTAGAGTAATCACTTACTCTAATTGTAACCCTAACCACTATTCTTAAAATAGCCTTTGTCTTCATGGGGATGTGGGAAATGTCCCCACAAGGAAGAATTGTCCTTGTTTTAACTTCCTTGTAGGGACTTTGGGGGATTTAAGGTCACACACACACACACGTTTGTTTTACTATCCTTGTGGGGACCAAACAATTGAATAACAAATCCTATTTTACCTAACCCTTAAGCCCTAACCCTAACTCCTAACCTTAATTCTAACCCCCAAGCCTAAAATAGTCATTTTCCTTCATGGAACCGGTGAAATGTCCACACTTGTCTGAATTTTCCTTGTTTAATATTCTTATGAGGACTTCTGGTCCCCAGAAGGATAGTAAAACCAAACACGCAGACACTCCCCTCCAACTCTCCAACTCCCAAAGTGTCCTGGCCCAGCCTCCTTTAGTCACCAACAGAGCCCCATTGGTCGGACCAGCTGATTAACCAATCCTGGTGTCGCCTGTCTTGCAGGATGTGCACTGCAGTACATGGGACAAGACGAGTTCTACGGAGAGCAGTATGGACACACTCAGAGCTCCAGTGAGCCCATAAACCAGCAGTATTACCCCGATGGTAATCATTCAGAGCCTTGACCCTCACACACACAACCACTCCAAACACATACACACCTTTCAGACATCTCAATCACACACATACACACACATATACATGCCTTCCCGTCTGTGTTATCCCACTGCCCTGTCTTCAGCGCTGAACTCAATAAATCAATCCTCTGGCTTCTTGTCTTTTCTTTATCTTCTTGTGGGAGTTTAATGGGAGTCTTTTGTACGGTCATAATATGGATGGATTATGATTGTTATGGCAAAGTGCAAAGGTTGGTCCCAGAACTGTTACCTCCTAGTGTGTCTCTGTTAATAGTGTTCCCCTTTGGTGTACCTAAACTTGCAGTTGGTCCCAGAGATTTCCCAAAGCCCCAACTGATTGTAGGGTGTTTGTGTGTGCTTTGTTTAAATGTGAGTTTTTATTTGAGTGTCCGAGGCACGGCAAATGTCTGTTTGTGCTCTTGTCATCTTATGGGTGCACACCTATGTATGTATAAGCTTTATGAACTGTGAGAGGACCAAGCTCTCTAGCATATGTGTGAGGACCCACATTGTTTATAATAGAGTGGTTTTGGCACGTGCTCATTCCTGCCCACTCCAGGTCATGCCGAGTACTCCTACCAACAGTCGTCCTACGGCGAACAGGGCTATGAGAGGCCCTTTGACGAGTCCTCACAGCACTACTACGAAGGAGGTATGTTCCCAAACCACATCAGACTCATGCCTAATAAGCATAAAGGTTGTGATAGTATTGTAGCTGCTAGCTATCTGCCACACTAGGCCTAATCTCAGACACCCAGAAGTAAAATATAGCAGATGCTTGATTACTATTTATGTTATGTGCATCTGTCCACGAGGAACTACAATCCGCTTAATACAAGTCTGAAGTCAATCTTGAAGAAGTTACATCCCTACTTCTGACCCCCAGGCAACTCCCAGTACAGTCAGCAGCAAGCCCAGTACCAGCATGGCTCAGGTCAGCAGCAGCCCTTCAGCCAACAACAGTACCCCTCACAGCAGGGCTACAGCACACAGCAACAGGGCTATGGTAAGGAACACACACACAGGTGTGCACTTGCCCATGTTTTGCTATGGACATGTTGATGCAGATGGTTGGGAATTTAACATTAAATCAGTAAATTGGTATTTTGAGAAGATGATTGTTTTACTGTTACATCTGTCAGAGTGATTGAATACTTGGTTGACTGACTGATTTGGTCTCCAGGTCCAGGTCAGGGTGCGTCGTCCCAGTACTCCCAGTACCAGCAGGGTCAGGGCCAGCAGTATAGCTCCTACCGCTCCTCCCAGGCTGCCCCTGGGGCACAGACACAGAGGCCCTACGCTTACGAACAGGTACAGCTACCCCTGACCCCACGTTTTGAGGAGGACGGTGCTGTCCAACCAAACATTGGGTAAATTGGGCAACTCACACCGCAAATTACCACAATGGCGATGCCCATGGGTTGCTTTTAATCATGAGAAAGTATTAATGATCGAAAGTATTCCCCATCTCACGCTGACCTGAAATGACTAAAGATTTGTGTTTTCTTTTCTACCTCCCACTCCCTTAGGGTCAATATGGAAACTACCAGCAATAAGGCACCACCTCCTGGGCAAACTGGTGGACAGGTTAGGCAAGGGAACAGTTCTGTGAATGCCCCTTAACAGTCATGTGTAAACCAGTCTGAGTAAATTAGTTAGATTAAGCTCTGAATCCTTTTAGTTTGCTGAGAGACAGATTAGAAGGCTAGAATATCAGCTCCATTGTCCGCTTGTTCACTATTTTCTAGCTGAGTAGAGGTTAACTGGTTCAGGAGATCCTGTATGAAGCACCTCTCATCTCTGCTTTCTCTCCTCACCCTCTATAAGAGGCTTTGAATTAGGGGGGTATCTGGTAACAAATCGGGGCATCCTCAATAGTATTATTATATTAACATGGGCACTATATGTGTTTTAAACTCATGTGAAATTTTAAACCTGCCTCTAAATGTCTTCCTTCCTTGGTCTGTGACCTCTATCAGCCTCTACCTGGCTCCTCATATCCTCCCTTTCTGTCTTTGTCTTTCACAGGGTGCACAATACAAGTGCTATCCTCTCTTTAAGAATGTAATTGGAAATGCGCCAATTAGGTTGTTCACATTTACATAAGATTGATCTAATATCATACAATCAGCATCTATTATTCAGTGTAGAGAATAACTTAGAGTTGACTCTTGATAAGTGTACTTTGATTAAGGTGAAAATGGGGCTTGTCGGTGGTGTTCAACCTGTCTTCAGGTTGTTTTTTTTTAATCTGTGAAGTTGTGTAGGTCAGTGTGTGGTGTGACCGACTGTTTTGTGTTAACACTCTCTTTGTGTAAGAAGAACCAATGTTTTAGTAAGGTAATAGACACAATAGCTGGTGAATTGACAAGTGTGCATCAACTACACTACATTGCCAAAAGTATGTGGACATCTGCTCATCGAACAGACTGCCAGATGGTCAAGCGTGATTCATCACTCCAGAGAACGTGTTTCCACTGCTCCAGAGTCCAATGGCGGTGAGCTTTATACCACTCCAGCCGACGCTTTGCATTGCACATGTTGATCTTAGGCTTGTGTGCGGCTGCTCAACCATGGAAACCAATTTCATGAAGCTCCCGATGAACAGTTATTGTGCTGACGTTGCTTCCAGAGGCAGTTTGGAACTCAGTAGTGAGTGTTGCAACTTCAGCTTCTGTCAGTCCCGTTCTGTGAGCTCATGTGGCCTACTACTTCGCGGCTGAGCCGTTGTTACTCCTAGACGTTTCCACTTCACAATAACAGCACTTACAGTTCACCGGGGCAGCTCTAGCAGGGCCGAAATTTCACAAACTGACTTGCTAGAAAGGGGGCATCCTATGACGGTGCCACGTTGAAAGTCACTGGGCTCTTCAGTAAGGCCATTCTACTGCCGATGTTTGTGTATGTAGATTGCATGGCTGTGTACTCTACTTTATACACCTGTCAGCAACGGGTGTGGCTAAAATAGCTGAATCCACTAATTTGATGGGGTCCACATACTTTTGTATATATAGTGTATCAACACCATCATAATCTCATCACATAATACAGTATGGAAAATCCATGTCCATGATCAACCCCTTTTGTTCATTCTTAAATTTGGTCTGATTGCCTTTCTATTTTTTAACGAAGTGTTTTTTTAAATAAGCTAAATCATTTAACTTTTATATGGTATATTGGAACTTTTTCCATCCTATATTTATTTATCAATTAATTGTATTTAATTATCAGATGTTTCAGTATTTATTATTCTGTTTCATTCTCTGTAATGCACTTTTATTTATCATGTCATTCAAGTTGTTTCTAAGAAATGATTTCCAAACAGAAGAATGTGTTTGGCAATCGGTACAACACCTTTTCAATACGAGCAATACAGTCAGTCATTGGAGCAGAGTGATATTATCAGTAGGCTTGTAATTAGATTTTCTGTGTGCTACCACACATTTTTGAGTCTATAGCCTATTAGAGTACAAAAATGAAAGTCTTATTAGCCTTGTGTCTTGTTGAATACATAACCCAAAGTATTATTGTTGGCAATTGGGTTTGGATTTTGCTTCAACTGTCTTAGCCCATATGAATGGATTTTTCATTTTTTTAAATTACGTTCTTACGAAATTGATGTAGTCATAGCGTATGTCTGTGAGTGCATATGACATACTGACATATTTGGTTTGCAGCAACTAAAAAGTTTGCCATTTGTCTTGCTCAATTGACTATATTTGACGTGATCATAGATCAAGTTCGGGGGTAAGGCCTTAGTGTTATAGAAGACAATTGTCAAATCAGTTTGTCACACAAACACATTGCCTTATTATTTATTGACAAAGTACAATAAAGAGATTTTGTAAAAAGATTTTGTGGTGGTTTTTATTTACCTCAAAAGATTTTATCATTTTTGAAAATCATGGTATGTTTTGTTGTATAGGCCACCATTAATATATCCCCTGTAATAATCGTAGTAATGTCAGACTAGAACTTTCCTATATGGTGCTGAAATTATATGAATCTCAAAAGGGGACAGCACAACTCATTACACCTGGAAGTTGCCATAATTTACCAAGACAGTGGGAATATCTGCTCACCTGTATGTTAAATTAACTATACAGTGACAATCATAGGCTTCTTTAGATTGCATAATAATGTATTATTATCGCTAGCCGTGTCCTCAGAGCATGTGCAGACCAGCTGGCTGGAGTGTTTCCAGACATATTCAATCTCTCCTTTCCCAGTCTGCTGTCCCCACTTGCTTCAAGATGTCCACCATTGTCCCTTTACCCAAGAAAGCAAAGGTAACTGAACTAAATGACTCACTTCTGTCATCATGAAGTGCTTTGAGAGGCTAGGTAGCGATCATATCACCTCCACATTACCTGATACTCTAGACCCACTTCAATTTGCAAACCACCCCAATAGATCCAGACAATACAATTGCAGTCACACTGCCCTATCTCATCTGGACAAGAGTAGTCCCCGTGAATAGTCCCTGCGAATAACATTGAATAGTCCCTGTGTTATGCAACTGTTCAGAGAAGTCAGGAACCAATACACACAGTCAGACAGGAAAGCAAAGGCTTGCTTTTTCAAAGAGAAATTTGCATCCTGTAGCTCTAACTCCAAAACGTTTTGGGACACTGTAAAGTCAATGGAGAACAAGAGCACCTCCTCCCAGCTGCCCACTGCTCTGAGGCTAGGTAACACAGTCACCACCGATAAATCCATGATAATCTAACATTTCAATAAGCATTTCTCTACGGCTGGCCATGCTTTCCTCCTGGTTACCCCAGCCAACAGCTCCGTCCCCCCTGCAGCTACTTGCCCGAGCATCCCCAGCTTCTCCTTCACCCAAATCCAGATTGCAGATGTTCTGAAAGAGCTGAAAAACCTGGACCCTGAGCTAGACAATCTGGACCCTCTATTTCTAAAACTATCCGCCGCCATTGTTGCAACCCCTATTACCAGTCTGTTAAACCTCTCTTTCGTATCGTCCGGGATCCCTAAAGATTGGAAAGCTGCCGCGGACATCCCCCTCTTCAAAGGGGGTGACACTCTAGACTCAAACTGTTATAGACCTGTATCCATCCTGCCCTGCCTATCTAAAGACTTCGAAAGCCAAGTTAATAAACAGATTACTGACCATTTCGAATCCCACCGTACCTTCTCCACTGTGCAATCCGGTTTCCGAGCTGGTCACGGGTGCACCTCAGCCACGCTCAAGGTCCTAAACGATATCTTAACCGCCATCGATAAGAAACATTACTGTGCAGCCGTATTCATTGATCTGGCCAAGGCTTTCGACTCTGTCAATCACCACATCCTCATCGGCAGACTCGACACCCTTGGTTTCTCAAATGATTGCCTCGCCTGGTTCACCAACTACCTCTCTGACAGAGTTCAGTGTGTCAAATCGGAGGGTCTGCTGTCCGGACCTCTGGCAGTCTCTATGGGGGTGCCACAGGGTTCAATTATTGGACCGACTCTCTTCTCTGTATACATCAATGATGTCGCTCTTGCTGCTGGTGAGTCTCTTATCCACCTCTACGCAGACGACACCATTCTGTATACTTCTGGCCCTTCTTTGGACAGTGTGTTAACAACCCTCCAGGCAAGCTTCAAAGCCATACAACTCTCCTTCCGTGGCCTCCAATTGCTCTTAAAGACAAGTAAAACTAAATGCATGCTCTTCAACCGATCGCTGCCTGCACGTGCCCGCCTGTCCAACATCACTACTCTGGACGGCTCTGACTTAGAATACATGGACAACTACAAATACCTAGGTGTCTGGTTAGACTGTACACTCTCCTTCCAGACCCACATCAAACATCTCCAATCCAAAGTTAAATCTAGAATTGGCTTCCTATTTCGCAACAAAGCATCCTTCACTCATGCTGCCAAACATACCCTTGTAAAACTGACCATCCTACCAATCCTCGACTTCGGCGATGTCATTTACAAAATAGCCTCCAATACCCTACTCAACAAATTGGATGCAGTCTATCACAGTGCAATCCGTTTTGTCACCAAAGCCCCATATACTACCCACCATTGCGACCTGTACTCTCTCGTTGGCTGGCCCTCGCTTCATACTCGTCGCCAAACCCACTGGCTCCATGTCATCTACAAGTCCCTGCTAGGTAAAGTCCCCCCTTATCTCAGCTCGCTGGTCACCATAGCATCACCCACCTGTAGCACGTGCTCCAGCAGGTATATCTCTCTGGTCACCCCCAAAACCAATTATTTCTTTGGCCGCCTCTCCTTCCAGTTCTCTGCTGCCAATGACTGGAACGAACTACAAAAATCTCTGAAACTGGAAACACTTATCGCCCTCACTAGCTTTAAACACCAACTGTCAGAGCAGCTCACAGATTACTGCACCTGTACATAGCCCACCTATAATTTAGCCCAAACAACTACCTCTTTCCCTACTGTATTTATTTTATTTATTTATTTTGCTCCTTTGTACCCCATTATTTTTCTTCCACTGCAAATATACCATTCCAGTGTTTTACTTGCTATATTGTATTTACTTTGCCACCATGTCCTTTTTTGCCTTTACCTCCCTTATCTCACCTCATTTGCTCACATCGTATATAGACTTGTTTATACTGTATTATTGACTGTATGTTTGTTTTACTCCATGTGTAACTCTGTGTCGTTGTATGTGTCGAACTGCTTTGCTTTATCTTGGCCAGGTCGCAATTGTAAATGAGAACTTGTTCTCAACTTGCCTACCTGGTTAAATAAAGGTGAAATAAAATAAATAAATAAACATTGAAGAATCTCAAATATAAAATATATTTTTTTGACTGGTACTCTATATATATGACCAATTATGAATGTTTAGCTGCTTGTTCAGTTTCGATTTATTTTACTGTTTTAATACGTTAAATAAATCGACTTTCCGCTAGTTTTGTATCCGTATTGTATTATTTATGAAGAAGCAATGTGTAGACCCATCGCTGTGATTTGCTGTGCTTTTTGACCCTCCGTAGGTCCCGTAGGTAGATCTCGTTGAAGATGACATTCAAAATAGGTACCGTGTAGCTCATTTGATCTAAAAGCTACATATTACCTAGAGTTGCAGATGGCGATGTTATGTGTAAACTCTAGATAGATTATTGTTGTCATTTGTTATCGATTTAATTAGCTAGTCGGTTTATTGACGGTGATTTCGTTAACTAGCAATAGTAGCTAACATTAGCTTGCAGGCTACAGCTGGTCTGACGCAGGGTTTTCTGGGTGCACGTTTTGGTTTTTGCCCTAGCTCTTCACAGCTGATTCAAATAATCAAAGATTGAAGATGGGTTGGTTATTTGAATCAGCTTTGTAGTGCTAGGGTAAAAAAAACTAAACGGTGCCCAGGACAGAGTTTGGGATACCCTGCTTTAACGAAACGAGATCAGGGCTACACTGGCTGTCTCACTACGAAATAACTACGGTCTTATGCTCTGAGATTACATTTGATTATTTTGCAATGTTAACTACATTGACCAAATTTCAAAGCCGAAGATGGTTTGTCCAAGAGATAAGTCGACTATTTGCACAAGTTTGCGTTAGGCACGAGTTCATTGGCAGCTTGTTGCTAGGGCTCAAAAGCAACTTGGCAGCACAGAGGAAAACTGGAATCATGAATGTCAGCACGTCCTGTGCATTGTGCGCCAAACCTCGAATTTCTAAAAAGAAAGAACTTTCAGAAAAGAAACTGGTATGTCATGATATACTAGGCAGATGGCTATCTCATATCCTCTGTCCTCATCACACTAGCCAAGCACACGTTGGTTTGTTTATATTTGCAATACCCAAGTTAGCTAGTTTGTTTAGATTGCTTGTTTTCTTGGTCTTCTGCTCTATCATGCACTCACACATGGATAAGTAGATATTGATGACACTATTAGTTAAGATGAAACATTGGTGCTATGCCAGTCCAGTGTGATATGAGTTTAGACCAATGACTTGTGTATATAGACTGCAGGTGGCTAGTTAACGAAGCTTATGTTAATGTTCACTTTGGGTCTCTCTCTGTTGCTCAGACTCGCCACTTTGTGGACCACCGCAATGTTAAGCTACTGGCTGGAGCAGGTGGAAAAGGGGCCTGCACCTTCCACAGTGAGCCTCGGAAAGAGTGGGGTGGACCAGACGGAGGGAATGGAGGAGATGGTGGGAACATAATCATCAAAGGTGTGTCAGACACACCGTCACACTCAAGTGTTGCACTGTTCCCAAACATAATTGTTTATTAGATGTTGACCGATTTATGATTTGGATAAAGTAATCCTTCTCACCCCCCTTAAAAGACTTAGATGCACTATTGTAAAGTGGCTGTTCCACTGGATGTCATAAGGTGAAAGCACCAATTTGTATGTCGCTCTGGATAAGAGCGTCTGCTAAATGACCTAAATGTAATGTAAATGTAAATTATTTTTTTTCAACGCCAATACCGATTATTGGAGGACCAAAAAAAGCAGATACCGATTAATCGGCCAATTTTTTTATTATTTATAAAAAACATTTTTATTTGTAATAATGACAATTACAACAATACTGAATGAACATTTATTTTAACTTAATATAATATATTGCTAAAAATCAATTTACCCTCAAATAAATAATGAAACATGTTCAATTTGGTTTACATAATGCAAAAACAAAGTGTTGGAGAAGTAAAAGTGCAATATGTGCCATGTAAAGAAGCTAACGTTTGAGTTCCTTTAAAAAAAATTTTTTTTACCTTTATTTAACCAGGCAAGTCAGTTAAGAACAAATTCTTATTTTCAATGACGGCCTAGGAACAGTGGGTTAACTGCCTGTTCAGGGGCAGAACGACATATTTGTACCTTGTCAGCTCGGGGGTTTGAACTTGCAACTTTCCGGTTACTAGTCCAACGCTCTAACCACTAGGCTACCCTGCCGCCCCTTGCTCAGAACATGAGAACATATGAAAGTTGGTGGTTCCTTTTAACATGAGACTTCAATATTCCAAGGTAAGAGGTTTTAGGTTGTAGTTAATATAGTATTTATAGGACTATTTCTCTATACCATTTGTATTTCATATACCGTTGACTGGATGTTCTTATAGGCATTATAGTATTGCCAGTGTAACAGTATAGCTTCCGTCCCTGTCCTCGCCGCTACCTGGGCTCGAACCAGGATCACATCGACCACAGCCACACTCGAAGCAGCGTTACCCATCGCTCCACAAAAGCCGCGGCCCTTGCAGAGCAAGGGGAATAACTACTCCAAGTCTCAGAGCGAGTGACGTTTGAAACGTTATTAGCGCTAACTAGCTAGCCATTTCACATCGGTTACACCAGCCATTAGGCTGATAGGCTTGAAGAGCTGCTGGAAAATTAATGAATGCTTACGAGCCTGCTGCTGCCTACCATCGCTCAGACTGCTCTATCAAATCATAGACTTAGTTATAACATAACACACAGAAATACGAGCCTTTGGTCATTAATATGGTCGAATCCGGAAACTATCATCGAAAACAAAACGTTTATTATTTCAGTGAAATACGGAACCGTTCGGTATTTTATCTAACGGGTGGCATCCCTAAGTCTAAATATTCTTGTTACATTGCACAACCTTCAATGTTATGTCATAATTACGTAAAATTCTGGCAAATTAGTTCGCAATGAGCCAGGCTGCCCAAACTGTTGCATATACCCTGACTCCCTGTGCAATGAACGCAAGAGAAGTGACACAATTTCACCTGGTTAATATTGCCTGCTAACCTTGATTTCTTTTAGCTAAATATGCAGGTTTAAAAATATACTTCTGTGTGTATTGATTTTAAGGAAGGCATTGGTGTTTATGGTTAGGTACAGTCATCCCCCAGCTTTGCATCGATTATATGCAACGCAGGACACGCTAGATAAACTAGTAATATCATCAACCATGTGTAGTTATCACTTGATTATGATTGTTTTTTATGAGAAGTTTAAATGCTAGCTAGCAACTTACCTTGGCTTCTACTGCATTCGCGTAACAGGCAGTCTCCTTGTGGAGTGCAACGAGAGGCAGGTGGTTATAGCGTTGGAATAGTTAACTGTAAGGTTGCAAGATTGGATCCCCCGAGCTGACAAGGTGAAAATTTGTCGTTCTGCCCCTGAACAAGGCAGTTACCCCACCGTTCCTAGGCTGTCATTGAAATTAAGAATGTGTTCTTAACTGACTTGCCTAGTTAAATAAAGGTATAAAAAATGGGCAAAATCGACGCCCAAAAATACCGATTTCCGATTGTTATGAAAACTTGAAATCGGCCCCAATTAATCGGTCGACCTCTACTGTTTATACATTGTTTATAATCTCGTTACAATGTGTTGGTCTTCTGAGGTGCTCTCGTTTGGCTATTCAGATCAATATTTTGATCATCAGGAGATCCACAATAGGCTTACAATTTCACAAGGATATAATCAGGCCGGATATTTTTTTAATTTGTAGGGATATTTTAACCAGGGCATTGGAGACGGTTTTCATATGTGTACTTCAAGTCCTATTTCCGAATATCTGTGATTTGCGTGCCTCCAGTCGACCTGCAGGTGAAATCCCTGGCGCAGGTCGCCCCCGTTTACAAAGGATACAACGGCGATTCAGGAGGCAGTAAGAACTGCTACGGACGCAACGCCAGCACAACCTACATCGCTGTGAGTTAGTTCCCATGACTACAGCTGGGGTGTTGCTTTTAATTAGGGGTTCTTTATATTATTATTATTTTTTTAAACTTTTGTTTAGCCATGTAATTGCCACAAATACCAGATACTAAAATGCTGACTGTAAAATAGTGTAACTGAATATTGTTTGGTATTTTGTGATGGTGCAGGTGCCAGTGGGCACGGTGGTGAAGGAGCAAGGGAAGACTGTGTCAGACCTCTCCCAGCACAACCAGGAGTATGTGGCTGTGTTTGGGGGGGCAGGGGGAAAGGGAAACCGCTTCTTCCTGTCCAATGAGAACCGCGCCCCCATGACGGCCACCATGGGTGAGAGGGGACAGGAGAGGGTCCTCCAGCTGGAGCTGCGCACCATGGCCCACGCCGGACTGGTGAGACACGGAAGAGGGACTCACTCCACTGACTAGGCCTATCTTATTAATTGGGCTGGTTAAAATAATATTGTAGAAATATAAATGGTATGTACTCTATCCCCAAAAATGTATAACATTTTCTTGATTTACCTGTTGGTGTGTGTCTTCCACTCCAGGTTGGGTTTCCCAATGCAGGGAAGTCTTCCCTTCTAAGGGCCATATCCAATGCCAGGCCTGCTGTGGCTGCCTACCCCTTTACCACCCTTAACCCCCATGTGGGTATTGTCAACTACAGGGACCATGAGCAAGTGGCAGGTAAAGGAGTTTTTGATTTTAGTGTTGTATATTGTTGGGCACAAAGGTTGGTGTTGTAGTTTACTGTCCCCATCCTCTTGTCTAGTGGCTGATATTCCTGGTATCATCTGTGGGGCCCATCTGAACCGAGGCCTAGGGATCTCCTTCCTGCGCCATATTGAGCGCTGTCGCTTCCTTCTCTTTGTCCTGGACCTGTCCTCCCCAGAACCCTGGACTCAGCTCCAACAACTGCGCTATGAGCTGGACCAGTATGAGCCCGGCCTCACCCACCGGCCCCACGCTATCGTGGCCAACAAAATGGACCTGCCTGGGGCTCGGGGAAACCTTGAGGCCCTCCGGGGCCACGTGGCCCACAGGGTGATCCCTGTGTCTGCCCTCACAGGCCAGAACACAGAGGAGCTGATCCTGCACCTCAGGGAGTTATATGATGGCTATCTACAGACCCATGGACAGGGCAGTGGGCAGGACATGCCCACCAGGTGGTAGGTCTGCCCTGGAAAAGGACTGAAAGACTTCCATGCCTTTTCCTCACTGCGTCTCACCTGCTAAGTGTATTTTGATTTTGTTTAAATTATAGAACTAAATAAATACACTGCTCAAAAAAATAAAGGGAACACTAAAATAACACATCCTAGATCTGAATGAATGAAAGTCTTATTAAATACTTTTTTCTTTACGTAGTTCAATGTGCTGACAACAAAATCACACAAATTATCAATGGAAATCAAATTTATCAACCCATGGCGGTCTGGATTTGGGAGTCACACTCAAAATGAATGTGGAAAACCACACTACAGGCTGATCCAACTTTGATGTAATGTCCTTAAAACAAGTCAAACTGAGACTCAGTAGTGTGTGTGGCCTCCACGTGCCTGTATGACCTCCCTACAACGCCTGGGCATTCTCCTGATGAGGTGGCGGATGGTCTCCTGAGGGATCTCCTCCCAGACCTGGACTAAAGCATCCGCCAACTCAGTCTGTGGACAGTCTGTGGTGCAACGTGGTGTTGGTGGATAGAGCAAGATGATGTTCCAGATGTGCTCAATTGGATTCAGGTCTGGGGAACGGGCGGACCAGTCCATAGCATCAATGCCTTCCTCTTGCAGGACCTGCTGACACACTCCACCCACATGAGGTCTAGCATTGTCTTGCATTAGGAGGAACCCAGGGCCAACCGCACCAGCATATGGTCTCACAAGGGGTCTGAGGATCTCATCTCAGTACCTAATGGCAGTCAGGCTACCTCTGGCAGGCTCATGGAGGGCTGTGCGGCCCCCCAAAGAAATGCCACCCCACACCATGACTGACCCACCGCCAAACCGGTCATGCTGGAGGATGTTGCAGAACGTTCTCCGCGGCGTCTCCAGACTCTGTCACATCTGTCACATATGCTCAGTGTGAACCTGCTTTCATCTGTGAAGAGCACAGGACGCCAGTGGCGAATTTGCCAATCTTGGTGTTCTCTGGCAAATGCCAAACGTCCTGCACGGTGTTGGGCTGTAAGCACAACCCCCACCTGTGGACGTCGGGCCCTCATGGAGTCTGTTTCTGACTGTTTAAGGAGACACATGCACATTTGTGGCCTGCTGGAGGTAATTTTGCAGGGCTCTGGCAGTGCTCCTTGCACAAAGGCGGAGGTAGCGGTCCTGCTGCTGGGTTGTTGCCCTTCTACGGCCTCCTCCACGTCTCCTGATGTACTGGCCTGTCTCCTGGTAGTGCCTCCATGCTCTGGACACTACTCTGACAGACACAGCAAACCTTCTTGCCACATCTTGCATTGATGTGCCATCCTGGATGAGCTGCACTACCTGAGCCACTTGTGTGGGTTGTAGACTCCGTCTCATGCTACTACTAGAGTAAAAGCACCGCCAGCATTCAAAAGTGACCAAAACATCAGCCAGGAAGCATAGGAACTGAGAAGTGGTCTGTGGTCACCAACTGCAGAACCACTCCTTTTATTGGGGGTGTCTTGCTTAATTGCCTATAATTTACACCTGTTGTCTATTCCATTTGCACAACAGCATGTGAAATGTATTGTCAATCAGTGTTGCTTCCTAAGTGGACAATTTGATTTCACAGAAGTGTGATTGACTTGAAGTTACATTGTGTTGTTTAAGTGTTCCCTTTATTTTTTTTGAGCAGTGTATTTATTCAACTGAAAATGGAATTGATTTAATAAATGCGTTTCAGTAAATCTGATTACTCATTGTTTTATTTACACAAGTACTGAGATCTGTGTACAAGGGTCAGTACTGATGACATCAGATAGTTATTGTGATGTCATATGTACTTGTGTTTTCCCTTATATCAACATCACACATTTTACCCCTTGGATGTCTAGAAACACACTTCATCAAAAATGCAAGTACTGGTACATCTTAGACATCTGGATTATTTTAACTACGCTGATAAAAAAATAACGCAACAGGTTTCCTTATATGAACTGTAGCTCATTAAAATCTTAAATTGTTGCATGTTGCGTTTTATATATTTGTTCAGTATAATGACAGGAATTCTCATTGATGCATCTGTCACCTTCGCTGAAGGATTTTTCTGTGTTTCTTGGTTGAAAAACAAAACCGCAGTGAGTTTCTGCTGACCTTTGACCTCTTGAGAGCAAACGAGATCAGGTATGGGCTGGCACACCATGGCTAGGTTTCATTCTAGAAAACTGATCCCTCTGTCCTTGTTATATGGCAGAAACTAGGTGGAGCTAATGTATGTAAGGGGGAAACCATTCGAGAATAGAAGGGGATAAAATAAAATGTAGAGCTTGTGTTGTGGATGGGGTTGGGTCTAGTCATGTGACAAACAAAACAACATCCAATTTAAACTTGAGTGGGTGTGCAAGCAGGTTAGCAGGAAATAGCTAGGCTTTAACAGAGCTCTGTTGATGGTTTCTCACAGATTTTTTCACTTTGGAACCTTTCAGATGTGTCTACTTCTTCTACTCCACTTAGAAACACAATCATCAGCCTACACTCAGACCAGTCAGAGTCAAATAAAAATGGACAAAGACAGTTATACACTAATTCCGCGTTCGTGCTATAAGAATTATCGGAAGCTCAAAGTTCCCTGTGGGAAATTTCGCTTGATAGACACACCAAATCGTAATTACAAGTGGGAAACAGAAAATTGTGTTTGCCAAGTTGTGACTTTTCACTCACTGACCTTTTACCTTTTCAACCAAAGGATGACAATCAGTTTATTACAATACATATTGACCTTATCAATATGTATAATGTAGCTAATTTGACCATATGTTAAAACAAGCTAGCTAATAACTGGGAACTCGGAAAGAAATGTGGTCAAATCATGACATCAGTGATCTTTAGGTCAGAAAGTCGGAACTAGTTTCCGATTTAGAATTCCGTGTTGGATGACCGTTCAAAACGATTTATCCTAATCGGATATCGTTTTCCTCCTAGTTCCCAGTTGTCGTGAACACGCTATAGCCGGAGATTTACCAGTTCCTAGTTGTTTTGAACGCGGCATTACAGAGACTCACCAACCAATCGAATAAGAGAAAGGAGGCCTAATCAGCCGATCGGATAAAGAGTGAAATGTAAATTAGCCAATGAGAGTTAGACAGAGCAGCTGGATATAATTTAGACTAGCCAATCACAATAATGCCATAGAGTGGAATCTGCAGTGGAATATGCCGGAACATTGGCAGTGCATCCTGGGTAAGAAAACATTGACAGGTGAATGAGAACAGTCGAGATAGGGAGAGTATCGCGCAGGATGAAAGAAAGAGACCTGGATAGAGAGCCGCTGGGGTGTGTAAAGCTTTCATCCTTGCGACAAATGAGAAATAGAACGACAATTCTAATGGCTTCTGAATGATGTTCGGGGAGTTAATGAGTTTAACACTGGTGCAGTGTAGTGTGTTGAGCATGGCCACTTCTGCAGCAGACCCACGACACCTGCCCTCAGGGCGCTGTTATTGTGGTCTGCATGCTGCTGTTGCGTCACATGTTCATTGTCAACTCGACGGGCCTCCACTACAGCTCAGTTTGTTCTCCCCTGAGGTGAGGTGGAGTGCCTCCTCTCCACACATGTATTTAATGAGGACATTGTTGACCTGTGAAAAGGTCTACTTTTAAGTATTGATTCATTCAGTATCATGTTGTTTATTCCATTTGGTTCTGCATTTGAAGTGTCTTTCTCTCCCACAGACCAGCATGCGAGAGAAATGGACAAAGAGAGTGAGAAGTGGGCCAGAATTCTGTGGGACTACCTTTGTCTGCCCCATTCTCTGGAAAAGGCAAGCCTTCATATCTGATTGTACAGACACATAAGATATGTTTTGACTGGATTTAAAATGAACTGCAATCAGAATTGTAAGCAGTATGATGCTACATCCTTCCCCATTATCTTTTGATTTGATTATATGATATGCTCTTCTGATTTCACCAAAAATAACAACATAATGATCTGTACTCTTTTAAGATGTCATACTCCTAGATTTTCGCTCAGGGTTTTGTAACAATCAATGCTGTCTCCTCTGTTGAATAATCATGTATGTTCTGTCAGTGATGTCATAATTTGAAATGCCATGATGTCCTCTGTTGAAGTGCCATAATCCTGTCATAGTGATGTCATAAGTTATGTATCTGAAATTGCATCATAATCCTGTCTGATCTCAGAGTGATGTCATAATAGGCCTGGGTTGCCATGATGTGCGTGTGGCGGAGAGGTCAGCCGCTCTCTTCCTGGAAGGGTGGGCTCCTTGGCTGCTCTTCACTGGTTATCAAGGCAACCAGACTGCAGGTCAGCAAGACTGAGCATCATTCTCTCTTTCTGTCCCTCTTTCTGCTAATGCAAGAAAGCACAAAGGCACGCACACATTCCATTTTTCTACACAATGTCTCTGTCTGATGTGTGTCTTGTGTGGTCCAGGTGTGTGGTCGAGGCCAGAGGCTGACGTGTTCCTGGATGTGGCTCTGAGGATGGGAGTGCCCAGGGTGAACATACTGCTGGAGACAGAGGCCACCAACACTGGAGACAACATCTGCTTCTCATACAGGCTCCTCAAGGAGAGAAACATCCCAGGTGAGACTCTCCTCATTAGACACAATGATGGAGAACCTTTCTTATGAAATGTCTGTTATTGTTGTTGCGTTATTCTACAGCTAGGGGGCAGGACAGCACAACTGAATCACTGGAACACATTTCAGCCAAGCCAATATTTTATTCCTATTACAGGAGGCTGTTGAGGGGAGGACGGCTCATAATAATGGCCTGAATGGCATCAAGCACATGGAAACCATGGAATGGCATCAAGCACATGGAAACCATGGAATGGCATCAAACACATGGAAACCATGGAATGGCATCAAGCACATGGAAACCATGGAATGGCATCAAGCACATGGAAACCATGGAATGGCATCAAGCACATGGAAACCATGGAATGGCATCAAGCACATGGAAACCATGGAATGGCATCAAGCACATGGAAACCATGGAATGGCATCAAGCACATGGAAACCATGGAATGGCATCAAGCACATGGAAACCATGGAATGGCATCAAGCACATGGAAACCATGGAATGGCATCAAGCACATGGAAACCATGTGTTTGATGTATTTGATCCTATTCCACTCCAGCCATTACCATGAGCCCGTCCTCCTCAGTTAAGGTGCCACCAACCTCCTGTGATTCCTATGTACAGTATGCCGATGTGTATTTTGTCATGTACCCATTTGTGGTTGTCTACCCCAGCCAACAGGGTGATCCTGGTCCAGCAGCCCTTTATGGAGCGCAGGGTCTCTGCAACATTCCTGCGCCAGTGGCCTGACCAAGGGGAACACACGCATGTCATCGTTACCTCCCCCCAGATGGGCATCTCTGCCTACCCCCATCCCACTGTGGGCACTGCCACGGACCTCATCACATACATGCTAGGTATGTACTCTGTCCATAATCCCAGGACTTGTGTGTTGTCTTAAAGCATTTAGACCATGTAAAATAAATATGTATATGGTAAGCCCACCTGTCATCTTTCTAGTGCAGGAATGTATGAAGGATTTCAGAATAAAATATTGTTGTGTGAAAGACGTGTAGAAACAACAGACCAGAGTATGATGCTGTGAGTAAGGTGTAAACGTGTGTTCCAGGTGTTCTAGAGAGGATCCGTGACTACCCACAGAAAGGTTTCCAGGTGGAACAGGAGATCACACCCAGTGCTCTCTCTGCCTACCACTGGTTCCTGCAGGCTGGCTACATTCCCAAGTGAATACACAACACACACACACTTGTGCTTAAGTTTCGCTATGGACATGTTGATGCTGCAGATGGTTGGGAATTTAACATTAAATTTCAGTACATTCATATTTTGCGAAGATGGTTGTTTCATTGATACCGTGACTTGAGGCGTATGAAAATATGCCACAGAACTCAATTTGTGCTTACCCTTATTTACATACCATATAGATATACATTAAAAGACAACCTCAAAATATACACCCAAATAAAACAACTGGACTTAAGCCCAAGTGTTTAATTGATAATAATCTTAAACATGACCATCATGTATAACATCATTAGACTACTTTTGTCTTGCCATATGTGGGTAAGAGATGGTATGTTAAAAGAATGACCTCTTTCTCTCTCATTCACCATTATAGCACTATTTCATTGCAGCCATCACATTTGTAAAATCAGAGCTAAAAAGTAATTGACATTCAAGTATTTTCCACTCCAAGTTGCTCACTTCCCTGGTCTGTTCTCAGTGCCGAAATCCTTTTGTTTTCTGCTGGCTGGTAAAACCTGACCAGTGTACAATAGAGTAGAATGTAGAATGCCTGATATGTACAACCAGGCTCCCTACGGCACAGCTGTACATAGCTACTGCCCTGCCATGTAAGATCCATTGGTAAATTGCATTTATTTTCCTTCCAGCACTGAGTTCCGTCTTGGTCTTTGTACCGGTCATTGATCTCCATAGTCCTGTGTATTTTATGCTTTAAAAAAAGTAAGTCTAACATTGCTTGTTGTTATCCAGATTTTCCAAGAGCAGGTTTGCTGTTCTACCTCATTTTTAAGCATGAGTGATCCAGTTCAATTTATAATCCATGAAAGCAGCCAGTACCTAGCCTGTTATGCCCATGCTAACTAGTCAGTCCTGGCAGAGCCTCTTGCCCAAGAGGGTGAGGGAGAGGTGGGCTTAGGATGCGCTGGGGTATGGGGTGTTGCAAATGGAGGCCAGCGTGTTGAACCTGGCGCCCATGTAGAGTAGTTTATCCTGGTCGAAGGGGGTCTCTGATGGCAATAGCACCCAGCTGGAGGTCGGTCTCTAGGTCCCCCTCTAGCGTAGGGGTGGGGGGCATAGTCCCCCAGCTCCTCTCCGGGAATCTGCAGAATTAACATCCTCTGGAGAAGGAAGGAGGGAGGGATAGAGGGATTGGAGGTCACAAAGGTTAATGAAGGGATAGAGTTCACCAGAGATTTAAAAAATAAACATTCGAAACAGTTTTTTTTTTTGTCAAGTCATGATTGTTTATGACTGTTGCACATTGTTACATGATTGAGTAGAGTCACCAAGGGCCTGGTGTTATTGAGAATAATTTTCTCCCCATGAGGAGTATCTTGTTTTTGTCATTGATCTGCTCATCGTTGACCCCTGAGTGATCAGAAACATACTCTACACACACAACCAATGCAATGCAACATTAATCAAGTCAAATACTTTTTCTGAGAGTTTCACAAGTTTAATTGAAATTTTAGATCTTGAAATACCTGTCCATAACCATTGGAGTGTAATTTTAGATCTTGAAATACCTGTCCATAACCATTGGAGTGTAATTTTGTGGGCGCACTCTGAAACCAAATTCAAAATGTTGCTGTAGTTCAGTGCCACTGAAAATGTAATTGACAGGTCAAAAGTGGACGAAGGTAGTAGATTTATTAGACTTATAGAGCCTACCTTGCGCAGAGAGATTCCTTGTTGAAACTGTTCCCGTTGCTCTTGGTATGAGGAAAAATACCCTGAATATCCTGAACATACCGGTGCTCGCATACTGGTGGACCTCTGTACAGCCTGGGGAAAGAGTATCATATTTACTTTGCATGGATCAACAATTTTCCATTTGCCAAATATGCCCAGTGTGAACCAAAACAGTACTGATGAATGGTGATTAAATATGGCTGGTTTCTGAACCGGCATCTTGATTGGTAGAAAAGCAGCTTTTGTTCCCAGCAGACTGTCCACTTTGAGTGTGATACATGTAGGCACCTATGATCAAAATAGCATATTGTGTGATGGGAAAAAAGCAATGACCAGAGATTAATGTGATGGTAATGTTGTCTGTTGTTACCTTGCAATCAGTTCCTGGGATCTCAATGTTAGATTTGATCTGACGTTCTTCAGAGTTTTCATCTGTAGGGATCAGCTTCAGTTCTCTTTTACTGGTCAACAGGAGGGACAACAGTAGAAAACCTAGGAGGAACTCACACTTGAATAAATACAAATCTCCACACACACTGAAGTTCGAACGAACTATACCAAATCAACACTAGGTGGGGATGTAGGCTAGTATATCTTTCTCAAGTGTAAGATTCACATCAATGGTGAAGTTTCCCCTAGGCACAGATCTAGGATCAGCTTCCCAATCCTAACCTTAACCATTAGTGGGGAAAATGCAAAACTGGCCCACAATTAACATCTAGGGGAATCTTCACCCTACTCCTAAGATTGACTTACTTTGCAGTAGCAGCGTGACACCGATGACAATCCCTACAGCCCTCGCTCCAATCTTGGTTCCAGAGGCCCTGCCGAGACTGCAGCTGGCCACCAGAGCAGGCATACACGGTGACGGACAGGTTGTGGAGGGCTCCCTGACCCTGCTGGTCCAACACCATGAGCAGAAGGTCGTAGTGACCTGCGTACCCTGGGTTCTCCTTCACCAGGTTCACTGTATCCTGGAGGGATGTGTAGTAAGAAAGAGAGTCATTAACAGCATTAGTTTAGCTAGTTTATGACTGCATGAAGTGTAGACTAATAGCATGAGACTTGGGCCTACTTGGTGTGTGAAACCTACAATAGTGATGTGTAAAGGTCAAAGAGACCATATGTAATAATGGATGAGGAATGAGATTCCAGATTGTGTGTACACACTTTAACCTGTTAGTACTCTAGGGGCAGTATTTCATTTTTGAATAAAAAGACGTGCCCGTTTTAAGCGCAATATTTTGTCACGAAAAGATGCTCGAATATGCTTGGAATTGATAGTTTTGGAAAGAAGAGAGTCTTACGTTTCCAGAACTGCAAAGATTTTCACTGTGAGTCCCTTAGAACAAATGCTTCGGGCAAAACCAAGATGTATGACCGACCAGGAAATGAACAGGATTTTTGAGGCTACGTTTTCCATGATCACCTTATATGGCTGTGAATGCGACAGGAATCAACGGACACTTTATCTTGTTTCCCCAAGGTCTCTGCAGCATTGTGACGTATTTGTAGGCATATCATTGGAAGATTGACCATAAGAGACTACAATTGCCAAGTGTCCCGCTTGGTGTCTGCGTGGCATTTGGTGCGCAAAAGTCAGCTCCCAGTGTTTTTCCATTCGAATCAGACAACAAAGCAGGCTTCAAAGACGGTGCTTTCAATGGAGAGAAATATGAGAAACCACCTTCAGGATTGATTCAAACAACGTTTTCCATGTTTCAGTCGATATTATGGAGTTAATTCGGAAAAAAGTTCGACGTGTAGGTGACTGAATTTTCGGTTAGTTTCGGTAGCCAAATGCATAGTAACAAAAGGGAACGATGTGTCCTACACAAGAATCTTTCAGGAAACACTGGACATCTGCTATGTAACTGAGAGTCTCCTCATTGAAACATCTGAAGTTCTTCAAAGGTAAATTATTTTATTTGATTCCTTGGCTGGTTTTTGTGAATATGTTGCGTGCTAAATGCTAACGCTAAATGCTAAGCTAGCTATCACCACTCTTACACAAATTATTGATTTTCTCTGGTTCTAAAGCATATTTTGAAAAGAAAAGGATAAGCTTGAGAGCAGGCATATTTATTTCATTTCATTTGCGATTTTTAGAAATCGCTAACGTTGTGTTATGGTAATGAGCTTGAGGCTGTAGTTACGCTACCGCATACGGGTTTGGGCGGACTATGAGGTTAAAAAAGGTGCTTTCAAGAACCTAACAGGGTTCTTCGGCTGTCCCCATAGGAGAACCCGTTGAAGAACTCTTCTTGGTTACCGGTAGAACGCATTTGGTTCTAGATATCTGTCCACCGATGGTTTTACATGGAACCCAAAAGGGTTCTATCTGATTCCAAAAACGGTTCGACCTCAAACCAAAAAGAGTTCTCCTATGGGGACACCCGAAGAACAGGTTTTGACGGTGTGGGTGAAGATTGGCGGATCGTTGACATCCTCCACCGTGACTGTCACCTGATGTGTTGAAGTCCACAAGCAAAGGGAAAAGGTGTTCAGAGGAAAGCGCATAGATGCGAGAAGGAATTTTACAACGAGCAAAATTATCATGCTGTTTGTATGTGGCTGCTATGAAAGGGAACTGTGTTTGCGTGTGATCAGGGGTGTATTCATTCCGCCGATCCTGTTGAAAAACGTTTTTTAGAGGTAAAGAATTGGGGATAAACATGCCTGAATTTGTGCAATAGAATCTCTTGTTTGCAACTATTGGACTGATTACACCCTAGATCAGCTAGACGCAGACAAGAGTGTGCAAGGCGGTATTGAATGTGTCACTGTCTGCCACCTTCATTACAAAATGTTCCTCTCGACCTGTTCACCTAAGTTGTAAATGTTCATTCATAGACTAGGTTTTAGCAACCTCATGATAAGTATAGAGAAATATTAGTATCATGTAGTAGACTAAACCTATCGATGTTACATTGAGCTGGGTGAATGGAATATGAATGACAGTCTATTACCAATATGCTGTAATAGAAATGGCCATGCTCATAAAAAAAAAACATTAACGTCACCGACTGCCATTGGTAATTTAAATCCTAGTCTGAATGAACACAGATGGTTCGGTCCCTCTCACAATAAAACTCCTATTCCACAAGTCACCAGAGGGAATCTCAAATGGTCTTCCCAAACTGTCCATATTAATAGTTGCGCATGATAAACCACTGTGTCTGTCTGCCCGTCAGTCCATTGACCCTGCATCCCTCTATTCAGCAGATAATCGATAGCAAACATCAAACCTTACCAGTATCATGAGCAGACATGTAGTTGTAGTCATCCTCATCATGTATCCAAAAGTGTGAAATTATGTTACTCCAATGCCACAGAGTGTGGGCTTGATCCCTAAGTACAATACAGATACAGTCCACCTGAGGTGAAAACACAGCTCAAGAGACGTGTCCTGGCTTCAGTATTTATTTCTCTCTCTCTCTTGCTCTCTTTTTCTCTCTGAGGCCTTAGTCAGTCATGCAGTAACTACAGTACCAGTCAAAAGTTTGGACACACCTACTCATTCAAGGGTTTTTCTTAATTTTTTACTATTTTCTACATTGTAGAATAATAGTGAAGACATCAAAACTATTAAATAACACATATGGAATCATGTAGTGACCATAAAAGTGTTAAACAAATCAAAATATATTTTACATTTGAGATTCTTCAAAGTAGCCACCCTTTGCCTTGATGACAGCTTTGCACACTCTTGGCATTCTCTCAAACAGCTTAGTCGCTTGGAATGCATTTCAATTAGCAGGTGTGCCTTGTTAAAAGTTAATTTGTGGAATTTATTTCCTTCTTAATGCATTTGAGACAATCAGTTGTGTTGTGACAAGGTAGGTTTGGTATACAGAAGATAACCCTATTTGTTAAAAGTCAGAGTCCATATTATGGCAAGAACAGCTCAAATAAGCAAAGAGAAATGACAGTCCATCATTACTTTAAGACATGAAGGTAAGTCAATCCAGACATTTTCAAGAACTTCAAGTGCAGTCACAAAAACCATCAAGCGTTATGATGAAACGGGCTCTTATGAGGACTGCCACAGTAAAGGAAGACCCAGAGATACCTCTGGAGGAGGATACGTTCATTAGAGTTAACATTAGTTAACATTATAGTTAACTGCACCTCAGGATTTGCAGCCCAAATAAATACTTCAGAGTTCAAGTAACAGACACATCTCAACATCAACTCTTCAGAGGAGACAGCGTGATTCAGACTTTCATGGTTGAATTGCTGCAATGGAACCACTACCAAAGGACACCAATGTGAAGAAGAGACTTGCTTTGGCCAAGAAACACGAGCAATACACCATCCCATTTGGGTTGTGCTTAGTGGGACTATCATTTGTTTTTCAACAGGACAATGACCCAAAACACACCTCCAGGCTGTGCAAGGGCTATTTGACCAAGAACGAGAGTGATGGACCCCCACATTTTTTGCAAAAAAATTCTTTGGGCTTGCCTGTTTTGCATGTTATTTTGGTATTAATACGTGTCACATATCAGTTTGCAAACAATGTAAAAAAAAATATATATATATATAATTGAGTTAATAAAACCAAGTACAAACATGGTCTCTTTTTTGTTTTCTTGAATAAGGCAGTGTTATATAAATAATCTAATATAAAGCGTTACTAGCAGACCAAAGCTCTGGTTAAACCGGATGCCCTCAGATAACTCTGGGCCCAGTGTCCTCAGTCAAGTTAAGAGCCTGTGTGCAATAACATGATTATCCGAAGGACACACAGCTGCCATCACGCAAATATTACTCCCCTGTAAACTACAAAGAGCAGCCTGCAACACTAACGAGCTTAGAAGTGCCAAGCTATCTCACTGACATTGAACCCAGCATGCACTCCTGCAAAGACAGGAAACACCTGAGCCTAAAGCAGACATTACCAGTCCCTAAAATCCACGTTTCCTTGACACACATACATTTCATGAAGCACTGTACACTCACACTCTACCCCCCCCCTACTGGTCGGGTGCCAAGAGCAAAGGACTTTGCTGTGCACCAATGGGGAAGGCCCGCCTCCAACTCTTCAGGACCAGTCAGAAGACCAACACGACGAGACTCCACCTACATTATTCTGTGTATACATTCTGCTGTAACTCTGGCTGAGCAGCCTAATTATTCTGACTCCTCACAGAGTCACATTGCTTAGGTCCGTGCACGATGTAGGACAAGATATCTTTGACTCAATAAACTGCCTTTTTGCTACACCTGATTCCACTCTGTCCAGCGTCGTTGTTTTGCATTCCCTATCCAGTATGTAAACACTAACAGCAGCTACAAAATGCAGGTGTTTCAGCCTAGCTCAGTGCTTTCTGTGGTGGTGGGGCAAGCCAGCAGAAAATACGGAGTGTCCCCATGAGTGACAGTATTCTGTCACTCATGGGGACACTACATCACTGCAAAGTCTTAAGGGAAGACCTCAAACATTCTAGCCCCTTGGGAGATGCCATAGAGTTACATTAGAAGTGCCCATCCAAGAAGGGTCAAGGACATTAGCCACAGATAAAATGACATCAAATCAGTAGTCTTGTATGTCTTCCATTTCCTAATAATTGATCCCACCGTTGATTTCTTCAAACCAAGCTGCTTACCTATTGCAGATTCAGTCTTCCCAGCCTGGTGCAGGTCTACAATTGTATTTCTGGTGTCCTTTGACAGCTCTTTGGTCTTGGCCATAGTGGATTTTGGAGTGTGACTGTTTGAGGTTGTGGACAGGTGTCTTTTATACTGATAACAAGTTCAAACAGGTGCCATTAATACAGGTAACAAGTGGAGGATAGAGGAGCCTCTTAAAGAAGAAGTTACAGGTCTGTGAGAGCCAGAAATCTTGCTTGTTTGTAGGTGACCAAATACTTATTTTCCACCATAATTTGCAAATAAATTCATTCAAAATCCTACAATGTGATTTTCTGGATTTTTTTCTCTCATTTTGTCTGTCATAGTTGAAGTGTACCTATGATGAAAATGACAGGCCTCTCATCTTTTTAAGTGGGAGAACTTGCACAATTGGTGGCTGACTAAATACTTTTTTGCCCCACTGTAGCTGGATATACGCTGCACTTGCAAGCTAGAACAGCACACTGTATATAGCCTCCACACTGACTCGGTACCGGTGTCCCCTGTATATAGCCTCCACACTGACTCGATACCGGTGCCCCCTGTATATAGCCTCCACACTGACTCGGTACCGGTGCCCCCTGTATATAGCCTCCACACTGACTCGGTACCGGTGCCCCCTGTATATAGCCTCCACACTGACTCGGTACCGGTGTCCCCTGTATATAGCCTCCACACTGACTCGGTACCGGTGTCCCCTGTATATAGCCTCCACACTGACTCGGTACCGGTGTCCCCTGTATATAGCCTCCACACTGACTCGATACCGGTGCCCCCTGTATATAGCCTCCACACTGACTCGGTACCGGTGCCCCCTGTATATAGCCTCCACACTGACTCGGTACCGGTGTCCCCTGTATATAGCCTCCACACTGACTCGGTACCGGTGCCCCCTGTATATAGCCTCCACACTGACTCGGTACCGGTGCCCCCTGTATATAGCCTCCACACTGACTCGGCACCGGTGCCCCCTGTATATAGCCTCCACACTGACTCGGCACCGGTGCCCCCTGTATATAGCCTCCACACTGACTCGGCACCGGTGTCCCCTGTATATAGCCTCCACACTGACTCGGCACCGGTGTCCCCTGTATATAGCCTCCACACTGACTCGGTACCGGTGTGCCCCTGTATATAGCCTCCACACTGACTCGGCACCGGTGTCCCCTGTATATAGCCTCCACACTGACTCGGTACCGGTGTCCCCTGTATATAGCCTCCACACTGACTCGGTACCGGTGTCCCCTGTATATAGCCTCCACACTGACTCGGTACCGGTGCCCCCTGTATAGAGCCTCCACACTGACTCGGTACCGGTGCCCCCTGTATATAGCCTCCACACTGACTCGGTACCGGTGCCCCCTGTATATAGCCTCCACACTGACTCGGTACCGGTGTCCCCTGTATATAGCCTCCACACTGACTCGGTACCGGTACCCCCTGTCTATAGCCTCCACACTGACTCGGTACCGGTGTCCCCTGTATATAGCCTCCACACTGACTCGGTACCGGTGTCCCCTGTATATAGCCTCCACACTGACTCGGTACCGGTACCCCCTGTATATAGCCTCCACCCTGACTCGGTACCGGTACCCCCTGTATATAGCCTCCACCCTGACTCGGTACCGGCACCCCCTGTATATAGCCTCCACACTGACTCGGTACCGGTGTCCCCTGTATATAGCCTCCACCCTGACTCGGTACCGGTGTCCCCTGTATATAGCCTCCACACTGACTCGGTACCGGTGCCCCCTGTATATAGCCTCCACACTGACTCGGTACCGGTGCCCCCTGTCTATAGCCTCCACACTGACTCGGTACCGGTACCCCCTGTATATAGCCTCCACACTGACTCGGTACCGGTGTCCCCTGTATATAGCCTCCACACTGACTCGGTACCAGTGTCCCCTGTATATAGCCTCCACCCTGACTCGGTACCGGTGTCCCCTGTATATAGCCTCCACACTGACTCGGTACCGGTACCCCCTGTCTATAGCCTCCACACTGACTCGGTACCGGTGTCCCCTGTATATAGCCTCCACACTGACTCGGTACCGGTGTCCCCTGTATATAGCCTCCACACTGACTCGGTACCGGTACCCCCTGTATATAGCCTCCACCCTGACTCGGTACCGGTGTCCCCTGTATATAGCCTCCACCCTGACTCGGTACCGGTACCCCCTGTATATAGCCTCCACCCTGACTCGGTACCGGTACCCCCTGTATATAGCCTCCACCCTGACTCGGTACCGGTACCCCCTGTATATAGCCTCCACACTGACTCGGTACCGGTACCCCCTGTATATAGCCTCCACACTGACTCGGTACCGGTGTCCCCTGTATATAGCCTCCACACTGACTCGGTACCGGTGTCCCCTGTATATAGCCTCCACACTGACTCGTACCGGTGTCCCCTGTATATAGCCTCCACACTGACTCGGTACCGGTACCCCCTGTATATAGCCTCCACCCTGACTCGGTACCGGTGTCCCCTGTATATAGCCTCCACCCTGACTCGGTACCGGTGTCCCCTGTATATAGCCTCCACACTGACTCGGTACCGGTGTCCCCTGTATATAGCCTCCACACTGACTCGGTACCGGTACCCCCTGTATATAGCCTCCACACTGACTCGGTACCGGTACCCCCTGTATATAGCCTCCACCCTGACTCGGTACCGGTACCCCCTGTATATAGCCTCCACACTGACTCGGTACCGGTGTCCCCTGTATATAGCCTCCACACTGACTCGGTACCGGTACCCCCTGTATATAGCCTCCACACTGACTCGGCACCGGTGTCCCCTGTATATAGCCTCCACACTGACTCGGCACCGGTACCCCTGTATATAGCCTCCACACTGACTCGGTACCGGTACCCCCTGTATATAGCCTCCACCCTGACTCGGTACCGGTACCCCCTGTATATAGCCTCCCCACTGACTCGGTACCGGTACCCCCTGTCTATAGCCTCCACCCTGACTCGGTACCGGTGTCCCCTGTATATAGCCTCCACACTGACTCGGTACCGGTACCCCCTGTCTATAGCCTCCACACTGACTCGGTACCGGTGTCCCCTGTATAGAGCCTCCACACTGACTCGGTACCGGTGTCCCCTGTATATAGCCTCCACACTGACTCGGTACCGGTGCCCCCTGTATATAGCCTCCACACTGACTCGGTACCGGTGCCCCCTGTATATAGCCTCCACACTGACTCGGTACCGGTGTCCCCTGTATAGAGCCTCCACACTGACTCGGTACCGGTGTCCCCTGTATATAGCCTCCACACTGACTCGGTACCGGTACCCCCTGTATATAGCCTCCACACTGACTCGGTACCGGCACCCCCTGTATATAGCCTCCACACTGACTCGGTACCGGTGTCCCCTGTATATAGCCTCCACCCTGACTCGGTACCGGTGTCCCCTGTATATAGCCTCCACACTGACTCGGTACCGGTGCCCCCTGTATATAGCCTCCACACTGACTCGGTACCGGTACCCCCTGTATATAGCCTCCACCCTGACTCGGTACCGGTGTCCCCTGTATATAGCCTCCACCCTGACTCGGTACCGGTACCCCCTGTATATAGCCTCCACCCTGACTCGGTACCGGTACCCCCTGTATATAGCCTCCACCCTGACTCGGTACCGGTGCCCCCTGTATATAGCCTCCACACTGACTCGGCACCGGTACCCCCTGTATATAGCCTCCACACTGACTCGGTACCGGTACCCCTGTATATAGCCTCCACCCTGACTCGGTACCGGTACCCCTGTATATAGCCTCCACACTGACTCACCGGTACCCCCTGTATATAGCCTCCACACTGACTCGGCACCGGTGTCCCCTGTATATAGCCTCCACACTGACTCGGTACCGGTGTCCCCTGTATATAGCCTCCACACTGACTCGGACCGTGTCCCCTGTATATAGCCTCCACACTGACTCACCGGTACCCCCTGTATATAGCCTCCACACTGACTCGGCACCGGTACCCCTGTATATAGCCTCCACCCTGACTCGGTACCGGTGTCCCCTGTATATAGCCTCCACCCTGACTCGGCACCGGTGTCCCCTGTATATAGCCTCCACCCTGACTCGGCACCGGTGTCCCCTGTATATAGCCTCCACACTGACTCGGTACCGGTACCCCCTGTATATAGCCTCCACACTGACTCGGCACCGGTGTCCCCTGTATATAGCCTCCACCCTGACTCGGCACCGGTACCCCCTGTATATAGCCTCCACACTGACTCGGTACCGGTGTCCCCTGTATATAGCCTCCACACTGACTCGGCACCGGTACCCCCTGTATATAGCCTCCACACTGACTCGGCACCGGTGTCCCTGTATATAGCCTCCACACTGACTCGGTACCGGTACCCCCTGTATATAGCCTCCACACTGACTCGGCACCGGTACCCTGTATATAGCCTCCACCCTGACTCGGTACCGGTACCCCCTGTATATAGCCTCCACACTGACTCGTGCACCGGTGTCCCCTGTATATAGCCTCCACACTGACTCGGCACCGGTGCCCCCTGTATATAGCCTCCACACTGACTCGGTACCGGTGTCCCCTGTATATAGCCTCCACACTGACTCGGTACCGGTACCCCTGTATATAGCCTCCACACTGACTCGGCACCTGTACCCCTGTATATAGCCTCCACCCTGACTCGGCACCGGTACCCCTGTATATAGCCTCCACACTGACTCGCACCGGTGTCCCCTGTATATAGCCTCCACACTGACTCGGCACCGGTACCCCTGTCTATAGCCTCCACACTGACTCGGCACCGGTGTCCCCTGTATAGAGCCTCCACACTGACTCGGTACCGGTGTCCCCTGTATATAGCCTCCACACTGACTCGGTACCGGTGCCCCCTGTATATAGCCTCCACACTGACTCGGTACCGGTGTCCCCTGTATAGAGCCTCCACACTGACTCGGCACCGGTGTCCCCTGTATATAGCCTCCACACTGACTCGGTACCGGTACCCCCTGTATATAGCCTCCACACTGACTCGGCACCGGCACCCCCTGTATATAGCCTCCACACTGACTCGGCACCGGTGTCCCTGTATATAGCCTCCACCTGACTCGGCACCGGTGTCCCCTGTATATAGCCTCCACACTGACTCGGCACCGGTGCCCCCTGTATATAGCCTCCACACTGACTCGGCACCGGTACCCCCTGTATATAGCCTCCACCCTGACTCGGCACCGGTGTCCCCTGTATATAGCCTCCACCCTGACTCGGCACCGGTACCCCCTGTATATAGCCTCCACCCTGACTCGGCACCGGTACCCCTGTATATAGCCTCCACACTGACTCGGTACCGGTACCCCTGTATATAGCCTCCACACTGACTCGGCACCGGTACCCCCTGTATATAGCCTCCACACTGACTCGGCACCGGTACCCCCTGTATATAGCCTCCACCCTGACTCGGCACCGGTACCCCCTGTATATAGCCTCCACACTGACTCGGCACCGGTACCCCCTGTATATAGCCTCCACACTGACTCGGCACCGGTGTCCCCTGTATATAGCCTCCACACTGACTCGGCACCGGTGTCCCCTGTATATAGCCTCCACACTGACTCGGTACCGGTGCCCCCTGTATATAGCCTCCACACTGACTCGGCACCGGTACCCCCTGTATATAGCCTCCACACTGACTCGGCACCGGTACCCCTGTATATAGCCTCCACACTGACTCGGCACCGGTGTCCCCCTGTATATAGCCTCCACCCTGACTCGGCACCGGTGTCCCCTGTATATAGCCTCCACCCTGACTCGGTACCGGTGTCCCCTGTATATAGCCTCCACACTGACTCGGCACCGGTACCCCCTGTATATAGCCTCCACACTGACTCGGCACCGGTGTCCCCTGTATATAGCCTCCACCCTGACTCGGTACCGGTGTCCCCTGTATATAGCCTCCACACTGACTCGGTACCGGTGTCCCCTGTATATAGCCTCCACACTGACTCGGTACCGGTACCCCTGTATATAGCCTCCACACTGACTCGGCACCGGTGTCCCCTGTATATAGCCTCCACACTGACTCGGTGCCGGTACCCCTGTATATAGCCTCCACACTGACTCGGCACCGGTACCCCTGTATATAGCCTCCACCCTGACTCGGCACCGGTACCCCTGTATATAGCCTCCACACTGACTCGCACCGGTGTCCCCTGTATATAGCCTCCACACTGACTCGGTACCGGTACCCCCTGTATATAGCCTCCACACTGACTCGGTACCGGTACCCCTGTATATAGCCTCCACCCTGACTCGGTACCGGTGTCCCCTGTATAGAGCCTCCACACTGACTCGGTACCGGTGTCCCCTGTATATAGCCTCCACACTGACTCGGCACCGGTGTCCCCTGTATATAGCCTCCACACTGACTCGGCACCGGTACCCCCTGTATATAGCCTCCACACCCTGACTCGGCACCGGTGCCCCCTGTATATAGCCTCCACCCTGACTCGGTACCGGTGTCCCCTGTATATAGCCTCCACACTGACTCGGTACCGGTGTCCCCTGTATATAGCCTCCACACTGACTCGGTACCGGTACCCCCTGTCTATAGCCTCCACACTGACTCGGTACCGGTACCCCCTGTATATAGCCTCCACACTGACTCGGTACCGGTGCCCCCTGTATATAGCCTCCACCCTGACTCGGTACCGGTGTCCCCTGTATATAGCCTCCACACTGACTCGGTACCGGTACCCCCTGTATATAGCCTCCACACTGACTCGGCACCGGTACCCCTGTATATAGCCTCCACACTGACTCGGTACCGGGGTACCCCCTGTATATAGCCTCCACCTGACTCGGCACCGGTGTCCCCTGTATAGAGCCTCCACACTGACTCGGCACCGGTGTCCCCTGTATATAGCCTCCACACTGACTCGGTACCGGTACCCCTGTATATAGCCTCCACACTGACTCGGTACCGGTACCCCCTGTATATAGCCTCCACCCTGACTCGGTACCGGTGTCCCCTGTATATAGCCTCCACACTGACTCGCACCGGTACCCCCTGTATATAGCCTCCCACTGACTCGGTACCGGTACCCCTGTATATAGCCTCCACACTGACTCGGCACCGGTGTCCCCTGTATATAGCCTCCACACTGACTCCGGCAGCCTCCACACTGACTCGGTACCGGTACCCCCTGTCTATAGCCTCCACCCTGACTCGGTACCGGTGTCCCCTGTATATAGCCTCCACACTGACTCGGTACCGGTGTCCCCTGTATATAGCCTCCACACTGACTCGGTACCGGTGCCCCTGTATATAGCCTCCACCTGACTCGGTACCGGTGCCCCCTGTATATAGCCTCCACCTGACTCGGTACCGGTGTCCCCTGTATATAGCCTCCACACTGACTCGGTACCGGTGTCCCCTGTATATAGCCTCCACACTGACTCGGTACCGGTACCCCTGTCTATAGCCTCCACACTGACTCGGTACCGGTACCCCTGTATATAGCCTCCACACTGACTCGGTACCGGTGCCCCCTGTATATAGCCTCCACCCTGACTCGGTACCGGTGTCCCCTGTATATAGCCTCCACACTGACTCGGTACCGGTACCCCCTGTATATAGCCTCCACACTGACTCGGTACCGGTGCCCCCTGTATATAGCCTCCACACTGACTCGGTACCGGTGTCCCCTGTCTATAGCCTCCACACTGACTCGGTACCGGTACCCCCTGTATATAGCCTCCACACTGACTCGGTACCGGTGTCCCCTGTATATAGCCTCCACACTGACTCGGCACCGGTACCCCCTGTATATAGCCTCCACACTGACTCGGCACCGGTACCCCCTGTATATAGCCTCCACCCTGACTCGGTACCGGTGTCCCCTGTATATAGCCTCCACCTGACTCGGCACCGGTACCCCCTGTATATAGCCTCCACCCTGACTCGGTACCGGTACCCCCTGTATATAGCCTCCACCCTGACTCGGTACCGGTGCCCCCTGTATATAGCCTCCACACTGACTCGGCACCGGTACCCCTGTATATAGCCTCCACACTGACTCGGTACAGGTACCCCCTGTATATAGCCTCCACCCTGACTCGGTACCGGTACCCCCTGTATATAGCCTCCACCCTGACTCGGTACCGGTACCCCCTGTATATAGCCTCCACACTGACTCGGTACCGGTGTCCCCTGTATATAGCCTCCACACTGACTCGGTACCGGTACCCCCTGTATATAGCCTCCACACTGACTCGGTACCGGTACCCCCTGTATATAGCCTCCACCTGACTCGGTACCGGTGTCCCCTGTATAGAGCCTCCACACTGACTCGGTACCGGTGTCCCCTGTATATAGCCTCCACACTGACTCGGTACCGGTACCCCCTGTATATAGCCTCCACACTGACTCGGTACCGGTACCCCCTGTATATAGCCTCCACCCTGACTCGGTACCGGTGTCCCCTGTATATAGCCTCCACACTGACTCGGGCACCGGTACCCCTGTATATAGCCTCCACACTGACTCGGTACCGGTACCCCTGTATATAGCCTCCACACTGACTCGGTACCGGTGTCCCCTGTATATAGCCTCCACACTGACTCGGCACCGGTGTCCCCTGTCTATAGCCTCCACACTGACTCGGTACCGGTACCCCTGTATATAGCCTCCACACTGACTCGGTACCGGTGTCCCCTGTATATAGCCTCCACACTGACTCGGCACCGGTACCCCCTGTATATAGCCTCCACACTGACTCGGCACCGGTACCCCCTGTATATAGCCTCCACCCTGACTCGGTACCGGTGTCCCCTGTATATAGCCTCCACCCTGACTCGGCCGGCCCCTGTATATAGCCTCCACCCTGACTCGGTACCGGTACCCCCTGTATATAGCCTCCACCCTGACTCGGTACCGGTACCCCCTGTATATAGCCTCCACACTGACTCGGTACCGGTACCCCCTGTATATAGCCTCCACACTGACTCGGTGACCGGTACCCCTGTATATAGCCTCCACACTGACTCGGTACCGGTACCCCCTGTATATAGCCTCCACCCTGACTCGGTACCGGTACCCCCTGTATATAGCCTCCACACTGACTCGGTACCGGTGTCCCCTGTATATAGCCTCCACACTGACTCGGCACCGGTACCCCCTGTATATAGCCTCCACACTGACTCGGTACCGGTGCCCCCTGTATATAGCCTCCACCCTGACTCGGTACCGGTGTCCCCCCTGTATAGAGCCTCCACACTGACTCGGTACCGGTCCCCTGTATATAGCCTCCACACTGACTCGGTACCGGTACCCCTGTATATAGCCTCCACACTGACTCGGTACCGGTGTCCCCTGTATATAGCCTCCACACTGACTCGGTACCGGTGTCCCCTGTATATAGCCTCCACACTGACTCGGTACCGGTACCCCCTGTATATAGCCTCCACACTGACTCGGTACCGGTACCCCCTGTATATAGCCTCCACACTGACTCGGTACCGGTACCCCTGTATATAGCCTCCACACTGACTCGGTACCGTACCCCCTGTATATAGCCTCCACCCTGACTCGGCACCGGTGTCCCTGTATATAGCCTCCACACTGACTCGGTACCGGTGTCCCCTGTATATAGCCTCCACACTGACTCGGTACCGGTACCCCCTGTATATAGCCTCCACACTGACTCGGTACCGGTGCCCCCTGTATATAGCCTCCACCTGACTCGGTACCGGTGTCCCCTGTATATAGCCTCCACACTGACTCGGTACCGGTGTCCCCTGTATATAGCCTCCACACTGACTCGGTACCGGTACCCCCTGTCTATAGCCTCCACACTGACTCGGTACCGGTACCCCCTGTATATAGCCTCCACACTGACTCGGTACCGGTGCCCCCTGTATATAGCCTCCACCCTGACTCGGTACCGGTGTCCCCTGTATATAGCCTCCACACTGACTCGGTACCGGTACCCCCTGTATATAGCCTCCACACTGACTCGGTACCGGTGCCCCCTGTATATAGCCTCCACACTGACTCGGTACCGGTGTCCCCTGTATATAGCCTCCACACTGACTCGGTACCGGTGTCCCCTGTATATAGCCTCCACACTGACTCGGTACCGGTGTCCCCTGTATATAGCCTCCACACTGACTCGGCACCGGTACCCCCTGTATATAGCCTGTACCGGTACCCCCTGTATATAGCCTCCACCTGACTCGGTGCCGGTGTCCCCTGTATATAGCCTCCACACTGACTCGGTACCGGTACCCCTGTATATAGCCTCCACCTGACTCGGTACCGGTGCCCCCCTGTATATAGCCTCCACCCTGACTCGGCACCGGTACCCCCTGTATATAGCCTCCACACTGACTCGGTACCGGTACCCCCTGTATATAGCCTCCACACTGACTCGGTACAGGTACCCCCTGTATATAGCCTCCACCTGACTCGGTACCGGTACCCCCTGTATATAGCCTCCACACTGACTCGGTACCGGTACCCCTGTATATAGCCTCCACACTGACTCTCCGGTGTACCCCCTGTATATAGCCTCCACACTGACTCGGCACCGGTGTCCCCTGTATATAGCCTCCACACTGACTCGGTACCGGTGTCCCCTGTATATAGCCTCCACACTGACTCGGTACCGGTACCCCCTGTATATAGCCTCCACACTGACTCGGTACCGGTACCCCCTGTATATAGCCTCCACACTGACTCGGTACCGGTGTCCCCTGTATATAGCCTCCACACTGACTCGGTACCGGTACCCCCTGTATATAGCCTCCACACTGACTCGGTACCGGTACCCCCTGTATATAGCCTCCACACTGACTCGGTACCGGTGTCCCCTGTATATAGCCTCCACACTGACTCGGTACCGGTACCCCTGTATATAGCCTCCACACTGACTCGGTACCGGTGTCCCCTGTATATAGCCTCCACACTGACTCGGCACCGTGTCCCCTGTATATAGCCTCCACACTGACTCGGTACCGGTACCCCCTGTATATAGCCTCCACCCTGACTCGGTACCGGTGTCCCCTGTATATAGCCTCCACACTGACTCGGTACCGGTACCCCCTGTATATAGCCTCCACCCTGACTCGGTACCGGTGTCCCCTGTATAGAGCCTCCACACTGACTCGGTACCGGTGTCCCCTGTATATAGCCTCCACACTGACTCGGTACCGGTACCCCCTGTATATAGCCTCCACACTGACTCGGTACCGGTACCCCCTGTATATAGCCTCCACCCTGACTCGGTACCGGTGTCCCCTGTATAGAGCCTCCACACTGACTCGGTACCGGTGTCCCCTGTATATAGCCTCCACACTGACTCGGTACCGGTACCCCCTGTATATAGCCTCCACACTGACTCGGTACCGGTACCCCCTGTATATAGCCTCCACCCTGACTCGGTACCGGTGTCCCCTGTATATAGCCTCCACACTGACTCGGTACCGGTACCCCCTGTATATAGCCTCCACACTGACTCGGTACCGGTACCCCCTGTATATAGCCTCCACACTGACTCGGTACCGGTACCCCCTGTATATAGCCTCCACACTGACTCGGTACCGGTACCCCCTGTCTATAGCCTCCACCCTGACTCGGTACCGGTGTCCCCTGTATATAGCCTCCACACTGACTCGGTACCGGTGTCCCCTGTGTATAGCCTCCACACTGACTCGGTACCGGTGTCCCCTGTATATAGCCTCCACACTGACTCGGTACCGGTGTCCCCTGTATATAGCCTCCACACTGACTCGGTACCGGTACCCCCTGTATATAGCCTCCACCCTGACTCGGTACCGGTGCCCCCTGTATATAGCCTCCACCCTGACTCGGTACCGGTGTCCCCTGTATATAGCCTCCACACTGACTCGGTACCGGTGTCCCCTGTATATAGCCTCCACACTGACTCGGTACCGGTACCCCCTGTCTATAGCCTCCACACTGACTCGGTACCGGTACCCCCTGTATATAGCCTCCACACTGACTCGGTACCGGTGCCCCCTGTATATAGCCTCCACCCTGACTCGGTACCGGTGTCCCCTGTATATAGCCTCCACACTGACTCGGTACCGGTACCCCCTGTATATAGCCTCCACACTGACTCGGTACCGGTACCCCCTGTATATAGCCTCCACACTGACTCGGTACCGGTACCCCTGTCTATAGCCTCCACACTGACTCGGTACCGGTACCCCTGTATATAGCCTCCACACTGACTCGGTACCGGTGCCCCTGTATATAGCCTCCACCCTGACTCGGTACCGGTGTCCCCTGTATATAGCCTCCACACTGACTCGGTACCGGTACCCCCTGTATATAGCCTCCACACTGACTCGGTACCGGTGCCCCCTGTATATAGCCTCCACACTGACTCGGTACCGGTGTCCCCTGTCTATAGCCTCCACACTGACTCGGTACCGGTACCCCCTGTATATAGCCTCCACACTGACTCGGTACCGGTGTCCCCTGTATATAGCCTCCACACTGACTCGGTACCGGTACCCCCTGTATATAGCCTCCACACTGACTCGGTACCGGTACTCCCTGTATATAGCCTCCACCCTGACTCGGTACCGGTGTCCCCTGTATATAGCCTCCACCTGACTCGGCACCGGTACCCCTGTATATAGCCTCCACCCTGACTCGGTACCGGTACCCCCTGTATATAGCCTCCACCCTGACTCGGTACCGGTACCCCCTGTATATAGCCTCCACACTGACTCGGTACCGGTACCCCCTGTATATAGCCTCCACACTGACTCGGTACCGGTACCCCCTGTATATAGCCTCCACCCTGACTCGGTACCGGTACCCCCTGTATATAGCCTCCACACTGACTCGGTACCGGTACCCCCTGTATATAGCCTCCACACTGACTCGGTACCGGTACCCCTGTATATAGCCTCCACCTGACTCGGCACCGGTACCCCTGTATATAGCCTCCACACTGACTCGGTACCGGTGTCCCCTGTATATAGCCTCCACACTGACTCGGTACCGGTACCCCCTGTATATAGCCTCCACACTGACTCGGTACCGGTACCCCTGTATATAGCCTCCACCCTGACTCGGCACCGGTGTCCCCTGTATATAGCCTCCACACTGACTCGGTACCGGTACCCCCTGTATATAGCCTCCACCCTGACTCGGTACCGGTGTCCCCTGTATAGAGCCTCCACACTGACTCGGTACCGGTGTCCCCTGTATATAGCCTCCACACTGACTCGGTACCGGTACCCCCTGTATATAGCCTCCACACTGACTCGGTACCGGTACCCCTGTATATAGCCTCCACCCTGACTCGGTACCGGTGTCCCCTGTATAGAGCCTCCACACTGACTCGGCACCGGTGTCCCCTGTATATAGCCTCCACACTGACTCGGTACCGGTACCCCTGTATATAGCCTCCACACTGACTCGGTACCGGTACCCCCTGTATATAGCCTCCACCCTGACTCGGTACCGGTGTCCCCTGTATATAGCCTCCACACTGACTCGGTACCGGTACCCCCTGTATATAGCCTCCACACTGACTCGGTACCGGTACCCCCTGTATATAGCCTCCACACTGACTCGGTACCGGTACCCCCTGTATATAGCCTCCACACTGACTCGGTACCGGTACCCCCTGTCTATAGCCTCCACCCTGACTCGGTACCGGTGTCCCCTGTATATAGCCTCCACACTGACTCGGTACCGGTGCCCCCTGTATATAGCCTCCACCCTGACTCGGTACCGGTGTCCCCTGTATATAGCCTCCACACTGACTCGGTACCGGTACCCCCTGTATATAGCCTCCACACTGACTCGGTACCGGTGCCCCCTGTATATAGCCTCCACACTGACTCGGTACCGGTGTCCCCTGTCTATAGCCTCCACACTGACTCGGTACCGGTACCCCCTGTATATAGCCTCCACACTGACTCGGTACCGGTGTCCCCTGTATATAGCCTCCACACTGACTCGGTACCGGTACCCCCTGTATATAGCCTCCACACTGACTCGGTACCGGTACTCCCTGTATATAGCCTCCACCCTGACTCGGTACCGGTGTCCCCTGTATATAGCCTCCACCCTGACTCGGTACCGGTACCCCCTGTATATAGCCTCCACCCTGACTCGGTACCGGTACCCCCTGTATATAGCCTCCACCCTGACTCGGTACCGGTACCCCCTGTATATAGCCTCCACACTGACTCGGTACCGGTACCCCCTGTATATAGCCTCCACACTGACTCGGTACCGGTACCCCCTGTATATAGCCTCCACCCTGACTCGGTACCGGTACCCCCTGTATATAGCCTCCACACTGACTCGGTACCGGTACCCCCTGTATATAGCCTCCACACTGACTCGGTACCGGTGTCCCCTGTATATAGCCTCCACACTGACTCGGTACCGGTGTCCCCTGTATATAGCCTCCACACTGACTCGGTACCGGTACCCCCTGTATATAGCCTCCACACTGACTCGGTACCGGTGTCCCCTGTATATAGCCTCCACCCTGACTCGGTACCGGTGTCCCCTGTATATAGCCTCCACCCTGACTCGGTACCGGTACCCCCTGTATATAGCCTCCACACTGACTCGGTACCGGTGTCCCCTGTATATAGCCTCCACACTGACTCGGTACCGGTACCCCCTGTATATAGCCTCCACACTGACTCGGTACCGGTGTCCCCTGTATATAGCCTCCACACTGACTCGGTACCGGTACCCCCTGTATATAGCCTCCACACTGACTCGGTACCGGTACCCCCTGTATATAGCCTCCACCCTGACTCGGTACCGGTACCCCCTGTATATAGCCTCCACACTGACTCGGTACCGGTGTCCCCTGTATATAGCCTCCACACTGACTCGGTACCGGTACCCCCTGTATATAGCCTCCACACTGACTCGGTACCGGTACCCCCTGTATATAGCCTCCACCCTGACTCGGTACCGGTGTCCCCTGTATATAGCCTCCACACTGACTCGGTACCGGTACCCCCTGTATATAGCCTCCACCCTGACTCGGTACCGGTACCCCCTGTATATAGCCTCCACACTGACTCGGTACCGGTGTCCCCTGTATATAGCCTCCACACTGACTCGGTACCGGTACCCCTGTATATAGCCTCCACACTGACTCGGCACCGGTACCCCCTGTATATAGCCTCCACCCTGACTCGGTACCGGTGTCCCCTGTATATAGCCTCCACACTGACTCGGTACCGGTACCCCCTGTATATAGCCTCCACCCTGACTCGGTACCGGTGTCCCCTGTATAGAGCCTCCACACTGACTCGGTACCGGTGTCCCCTGTATATAGCCTCCACACTGACTCGGTACCGGTACCCCCTGTATATAGCCTCCACACTGACTCGGTACCGGTACCCCTGTATATAGCCTCCACCCTGACTCGGCACCGGTGTCCCCTGTATAGAGCCTCCACACTGACTCGTGTACCGGTGTCCCCTGTATATAGCCTCCACACTGACTCGGTACCGGTACCCCCTGTATATAGCCTCCACACTGACTCGGTACCGGTGTCCCCCCTGTATATAGCCTCCACCCTGACTCGGTACCGGTGTCCCCTGTATATAGCCTCCACACTGACTCGGTACCGGTACCCCCTGTATATAGCCTCCACACTGACTCGGTACCGGTACCCCCTGTATATAGCCTCCACACTGACTCGGTACCGGTACCCCTGTATATAGCCTCCACACTGACTCGGTACCGGTACCCCCTGTCTATAGCCTCCACCCTGACTCGGTACCGGTGTCCCCTGTATATAGCCTCCACACTGACTCGGTACCGGTGTCCCCTGTGTATAGCCTCCACACTGACTCGGTACCGGTGTCCCCTGTATATAGCCTCCACACTGACTCGGTACCGGTGTCCCCTGTATATAGCCTCCACACTGACTCGGTACCGGTACCCCCTGTATATAGCCTCCACCCTGACTCGGTACCGGTGCCCCCTGTATATAGCCTCCACCCTGACTCGGTACCGGGGTCCCCTGTATATAGCCTCCACACTGACTCGGTACCGGTGTCCCCTGTATATAGCCTCCACACTGACTCGGTACCGGTACCCCTGTCTATAGCCTCCACACTGACTCGGTACCGGTGCCCCCCTGTATATAGCCTCCACACTGACTCGGTACCGGTGCCCCCTGTATATAGCCTCCACCCTGACTCGGTACCGGTGTCCCCTGTATATAGCCTCCACACTGACTCGGTACCGGTACCCCCTGTATATAGCCTCCACACTGACTCGGTACCGGTGCCCCCTGTATATAGCCTCCACACTGACTCGGTACCGGTGTCCCCTGTCTATAGCCTCCACACTGACTCGGTACCGGTACCCCCTGTATATAGCCTCCACACTGACTCGGTACCGGTGTCCCCTGTATATAGCCTCCACACTGACTCGGTACCGGTACCCCCTGTATATAGCCTCCACACTGACTCGGTACCGGTACCCCCTGTATATAGCCTCCACACTGACTCGGTACCGGTACCCCCTGTATATAGCCTCCACACTGACTCGGTACCGGTACCCCCTGTCTATAGCCTCCACCCTGACTCGGTACCGGTGTCCCCTGTATATAGCATCCACACTGACTCGGTACCGGTGTCCCCTGTATATAGCCTCCACACTGACTCGGTACCGGTGTCCCCTGTATATAGCCTCCACACTGACTCGGTACCGGTACCCCCTGTATATAGCCTCCACCCTGACTCGGTACCGGTGCCCCCTGTATATAGCCTCCACCCTGACTCGGTACCGGTGTCCCCTGTATATAGCCTCCACACTGACTCGGTACCGGTACCCCCTGTCTATAGCCTCCACACTGACTCGGCACCGGTGTCCCCTGTATATAGCCTCCACACTGACTCGGTACCGGTGTCCCCTGTATATAGCCTCCACACTGACTCGGTACCGGTACCCCTGTATATAGCCTCCACCCTGACTCGGCACCGGTGTCCCCTGTATATAGCCTCCACCCTGACTCGGTACCGGTACCCCCTGTATATAGCCTCCACCTGACTCGGTACCGGTACCCCTGTATATAGCCTCCACCCTGACTCGGCACCGGTACCCCCTGTATATAGCCTCCACACTGACTCGGTACCGGTACCCCCTGTATATAGCCTCCACACTGACTCTGTACCGGTGTCCCCTGTATATAGCCTCCACACTGACTCGGTACCGGTGTCCCCTGTATATAGCCTCCACACTGACTCGGTACCGGTACCCCCTGTATATAGCCTCCACACTGACTCGGTACCGGTACCCCCTGTATATAGCCTCCACCCTGACTCGGTACCGGTGTCCCCTGTATATAGCCTCCACCCTGACTCGGTACCGGTGTCCCCTGTATATAGCCTCCACCCTGACTCGGTACCGGTGTCCCCTGTATATAGCCTCCACACTGACTCGGTGCCGGTACCCCTGTATATAGCCTCCACACTGACTCGGTACCGGTACCCCTGTATATAGCCTCCACCCTGACTCGGTACCGGTACCCCCTGTATATAGCCTCCACACTGACTCGGTACCGGTACCCCCTGTATATAGCCTCCACCTGACTCGGTACCGGTACCCCCTGTATATAGCCTCCACACTGACTCGGCACCGGTACCCCTGTCTATAGCCTCCACACTGACTCGGTACCGGTGTCCCCTGTATAGAGCCTCCACACTGACTCGGTACCGGTGTCCCCTGTATATAGCCTCCACACTGACTCGGTACCGGTGCCCCCTGTATATAGCCTCCACACTGACTCGGTACCGGTGTCCCCTGTATAGAGCCTCCACACTGACTAAATTACCGGTACCCCCGGTGTCCCTGTATATAGCCTCCACACTGACTCGGTACCGGTACCCCCTGTATATAGCCTCCACACTGACTCGGTACCGGTACCCCTGTATATAGCCTCCACCCTGACTCGGTACCGGTGTCCCCTGTATATAGCCTCCACACTGACTCGGTACCGGCCCCCCTGTATATAGCCTCCACCCTGACTCGGTACCGGTGTCCCCTGTATAGAGCCTCCACACTGACTCGGCACCGGTGTCCCTGTATATAGCCTCCACACTGACTCGGTGCACCGGTACCCCTGTATATAGCCTCCACACTGACTCGGTACCGGTACCCCCTGTATATAGCCTCCACCCTGACTCGGTACCGGTGTCCCCTGTATAGAGCCTCCACACTGACTCGGTACCGGTGTACCCTGTATATAGCCTCCACACTGACTCTGTACCGGTACCCCCTGTATAGAGCCTCCACACTGACTCTGTACCGGTGTCCCCTGTATATAGCCTCCACACTGACTCTGTACCGGTACCCCCTGTATAGAGCCTCCACACTGACTCTGTACCGGTGTCCCCTGTATATAGCCTCCACACTGACTCGGTACCGGTACCCCCTGTATATAGCCTCCACCCTGACTCGGTACCGGTACCCCCTGTATATAGCCTCCACACTGACTCGGTACCGGTACCCCCTGTATATAGCCTCCACCCTGACTCGGTACCGGTACCCCCTGTATATAGCCTCCACACTGACTCGGTACCGGTACCCCCTGTCTATAGCCTCCACACTGACTCGGTACCGGTGTCCCCTGTATAGAGCCTCCACACTGACTCGGTACCGGTGTCCCCTGTATATAGCCTCCACACTGACTCGGTACCGGTGCCCCCTGTATATAGCCTCCACCCTGACTCGGTACCGGTACCCCCTGTATATAGCCTCCACACTGACTCGGTACCGGTACCCCCTGTCTATAGCCTCCACACTGACTCGGTACCGGTGTCCCCTGTATAGAGCCTCCACACTGACTCGGTACCGGTGTCCCCTGTATATAGCCTCCACACTGACTCGGTACCGGTGTCCCCTGTATATAGCCTCCACACTGACTCGGTACCGGTACCCCCTGTATATAGCCTCCACACTGACTCGGTACCGGTACCCCCTGTATATAGCCTCCACCCTGACTCGGTACCGGTGTCCCCTGTATATAGCTTCCACACTGACTCGGTACCGGTACCCCCTGTATATAGCCTCCACCCTGACTCGGTACCGGTGTCCCCTGTATAGAGCCTCCACACTGACTCGGTACCGGTGTCCCCTGTATATAGCCTCCACACTGACTCGGTACCGGTACCCCCTGTATATAGCCTCCACACTGACTCGGTACCGGTACCCCCTGTATATAGCCTCCACCCTGACTCGGTACCGGTGTCCCCTGTATAGAGCCTCCACACTGACTCGGTACCGGTGTACCCTGTATATAGCCTCCACACTGACTCTGTACCGGTACCCCCTGTATAGAGCCTCCACACTGACTCTGTACCGGTGTCCCCTGTATATAGCCTCCACACTGACTCTGTACCGGTACCCCCTGTATAGAGCCTCCACACTGACTCTGTACCGGTGTCCCCTGTATATAGCCTCCACACTGACTCTGTACCGGTACCCCCTGTATATAGCCTCCACACTGACTCGGTACCGGTACCCCCTGTATATAGCCTCCACACTGACTCGGCACCGGTACCCCTGTATATAGCCTCCACACTGACTCTGTACCGGTACCCCCTGTATATAGCCTCCACACTGACTCGGCACCGGCTGTATATACCCCCTGTATATAGCCTCCACACTGACTCGGTACCGGTACCCCTGTATATAGCCTCCACACTGACTCTGTACCGGTACCCCCTGTATATAGCCTCCACACTGACTCTGTACCGGTACCCCTGTATATAGCCTCCACACTGACTCGGTACCGGTACCCCCTGTATATAGCCTCCACACTGACTCGGCACCGGTACCCCTGTATATAGCCTCCACACTGACTCGGCACCGGTACCCCTGTATATAGCCTCCACACTGACTCGGTACCGGTGCCCCTGTATATAGCCTCCACACTGACTCGGTACCGGTACCCCCTGTATATAGCCTCCACACTGACTCGGTACCGGTACCCCCTGTATATAGCCTCCACACTGACTCGGTACCGGTACCCCCTGTATATAGCCTCCACACTGACTCGGTACGGTACCCCTGTATATAGCCTCCACACTGACTCGGTACCGGTACCCCTGTATATAGCCTCCACACTGACTCGGTACCGGTACCCCTGTATATAGCCTCCACACTGACTCGGTACCGGTACCCCTGTATATAGCCTCCACACTGACTCGGTACCGGTACCCCTGTATATAGCCTCCACACTGACTCGGTCCACCGGTACCCCTGTATATAGCCTCCACACTGACTCGGTACCGGTACCCCTGTATATAGCCTCCACACTGACTCGGTACCGGTACCCCCCTGTATATAGCCTCCACACTGACTCGGTACCGGTACCCCCTGTATATAGCCTCCACACTGACTCGGCACCGGTTCCCCTATATAGCCTCCACACTGACTCGGCACCGGTACCCCCTGTATATAGCCTCCACCCTGACTCGGTACCGGTACCCCCTGTATATAGCCTCCACACTGACTCGGTACCGGTACCCCCTGTATATAGCCTCCACACTGACTCGGTACCGGTACCCCTGTATATAGCCTCCACACTGACTCGGTACCGGTACCCCCTGTATATAGCCTCCACACTGACTCGGTACCGGTACCCCCTGTATATAGCCTCCACACTGACTCGGTACCGGTACCCCTGTATATAGCCTCCACACTGACTCGGTACCGGTACCCCTGTATATAGCCTCCACACTGACTCGGTACCGTTACCCCTGTATATAGCCTCCACACTGACTCGGCACCGGTACCCCCTGTATATAGCCTCCACACTGACTCGGTACCGGTACCCCCTGTATATAGCCTCCACACTGACTCGGTACCGGTACCCCTGTATATAGCCTCCACACTGACTCGGTACCGGTACCCCTGTATATAGCCTCCACACTGACTCTGTACCGGTACCCCCTGTATATAGCCTCCACACTGACTCGGTACCGGTACCCCCTGTATATAGCCTCCACACTGACTCTGTACCGGTACCCCTGTATATAGCCTCCACACTGACTCGGGCCGGTACCCCCTGTATAGAGCCTCCACACTGACTCGGTACCGGTACCCCCTGTATATAGCCTCCACACTGACTCGGTACCGGTACCCCCTGTATATAGCCTCCACACTGACTCGGTACCGGTACCCCTGTATATAGCCTCCACACTGACTCGGTACCGGTACCCCCTGTATATAGCCTCCACACTGACTCGGTACCGGTACCCCCTGTATATAGCCTCCACACTGACTCGGTACCGGTACCCCCTGTATATAGCCTCCACACTGACTCGGTACCGGTACCCCCTGTATATAGCCTCCACACTGACTCGGTACCGGTACCCCCTGTATATAGCCTCCACACTGACTCGGTACCGGTACCCCTGTATATAGCCTCCACACTGACTCTGTACCGGTACCCCTGTATATAGCCTCCACACTGACTCGGTACCGGTACCCCCTGTATATAGCCTCCACACTGACTCGGTACCGTTACCCCCTGTATATAGCCTCCACACTGACTCGGTACCGCCCCCTGTATATAGCCTCCACACTGACTCGGTACCGGTACCCCCTGTATATAGCCTCCACACTGACTCGGCACCGGTACCCCTGTATATAGCCTCCACACTGACTCGGCACCGGTACCCCCTGTATATAGCCTCCACACTGACTCTGTACCGGTACCCCTGTATATAGCCTCCACACTGACTCGGTACCGGTACCCCCTGTATATAGCCTCCACACTGACTCTGTACCGGTACCCCCTGTATATAGCCTCCACACTGACTCGGCACCGGTACCCCTGTATAGAGCCTCCACACTGACTCGGTACCGGTACCCCTGTATATAGCCTCCACACTGACTCGGCACCGGGTACCCCCTGTATATAGCCTCCACCCTGACTCGGTACCGGTACCCCCTGTATATAGCCTCCACACTGACTCGGTACCGTGCCCCCTGTATATAGCCTCCACACTGACTCGGTACCGGTACCCCTGTATATAGCCTCCACACTGACTCGGTACCGGTACCCCTGTATATAGCCTCCACACTGACTCGGTACCGGTACCCCCTGTATATAGCCTCCACACTGACTCTGTACCGGTACCCCTGTATATAGCCTCCACACTGACTCGGTACCGGTACCCCTGTATATAGCCTCCACACTGACTCGGTACCGTTACCCCCTGTATATAGCCTCCACACTGACTCGGTACCGGTACCCCCTGTATATAGCCTCCACACTGACTCGGTACCGGTACCCCTGTATATAGCCTCCACACTGACTCGGTACCGGTACCCCCTGTATATAGCCTCCACACTGACTCGGTACCGGTACCCCTGTATATAGCCTCCACACTGACTCTGTACCGGTACCCCTGTATATAGCCTCCACACTGACTCGGTACCGCCTCCTGTATATAGTCCACACCGGTACCCCTGTATATAGCCTCCACACTGACTCTGTACCGGTGCCCCTGTATATAGCCTCCACACTGACTCGGTACCGGTACCCCTGTATAGAGCCTCCACACTGACTCGGTACCGGTACCCCTGTATATAGCCTCCACACTGACTCGGCACCGGTACCCCTGTATATAGCCTCCACCCTGACTCGGTACCGGTGCCCCCTGTATATAGCCTCCACACTGACTCGGTACCGGTACCCCTGTATATAGCCTCCACACTGACTCGGTACCGGTACCCCTGTATATAGCCTCCACACTGACTCGGTACCTGTATAGAGTACCCCTGTATATAGCCTCCACACTGACTCTGTACCGGTACCCCTGTATATAGCCTCCACACTGACTCTGTACCGGTACCCCCTGTATATAGCCTCCACACTGACTCGGTACCGGTACCCCTGTATATAGCCTCCACACTGACTCTGTACCGGTACCCCTGTATATAGCCTCCACACTGACTCGGTACCGGTACCCCTGTATATAGCCTCCACACTGACTCGGTACCGGTACCCCTGTATATAGCCTCCACACTGACTCTGTACCGGTACCCCCTGTATATAGCCTCCACACTGACTCTGTACCGGTGCCCCCTGTATATAGCCTCCACACTGACTCGGTACCGGTACCCCCTGTATATAGCCTCCACACTGACTCTGTACCGGTACCCCCTGTATATAGCCTCCACACTGACTCGGTACCGGTACCCCCTGTATATAGCCTCCACACTGACTCGGTACCGGTACCCCCTGTATATAGCCTCCACACTGACTCTGTACCGGTACCCCCTGTATATAGCCTCCACACTGACTCGGTACCGGTACCCCCTGTATATAGCCTCCACACTGACTCGGTACCGGTACCCCCTGTATATAGCCTCCACACTGACTCTGTACCGGTACCCCTGTATATAGCCTCCACACTGACTCTGTACCGGTACCCCCTGTATATAGCCTCCACACTGACTCGGTACCGGTACCCCCTGTATATAGCCTCCACACTGACTCTGTACCGGTACCCCCTGTATATAGCCTCCACACTGACTCGGTACCGGTACCCCCTGTATAGAGCCTCCACACTGTTATCCTTACTGTGTTACTTTTTATTATTGCTTTTTATTTTAGCCTATTTGGTAAATATTTTCTTCTTCTTGAACTGCACTGTTGGTTAAGGGCTTGTAAGTAATCATTTCACGGTAAAGTCTACACTTCATGTCTTCGGTGCATGTGGCAAATAAAGTGTAACGACCCTGGGTTTATAAGCGCGGAAATCGACCCTGCCGCTCGAGCATGCTTTTGCGGCACAGTCGATAGTGCGCCGGACCTCGGGCTCGAAGGTCAAGGGTTCGAGACCTGCTCCCTGCTGTTTCATTACAAAAGTATGATTTGATTTGATAAATTGGACACACCTGAGCGTCATTAATGTCTCTAGGACGGTCTAATAGGATAAAATGCCAGGGCTGAATTCTTGTCCCAGTCCATCCGTGACGGGAAGACAATTCAGCCCCAATGTCATTTCCTTTAGAAGGTGGATACTGTATAAAAAAATATTAGGACTTGCAATAATGTTACTAATAGAAATTGGTTTTCTAGCAAATGCATATGTATAATAAACAAATCAAACTGTTAGCTCCTTATCGATCCTCTGCTTAGGATATGTATTACATAAAGTTGCAGCTCTACTGCAACATAGAGGACAATATTATCTAGTGCTTGATGTTGTGTGCATACTGTTTTTTATATGGCACAAACTTTACAGAATCAAGTCGTGTACCGCACCTCTACACACTCTAGGTCTCTCCACTCCTCTATTCTGTAGTATTACAGAACCTGTTCTACAACTTTGTCTGTAGCATCAACAAGAAGGGAGGGTCAGAGCATGTACTATCAGCATGATTCAAACTCAATTTGCTGAGGGATCATTAGAATGGGTTAGATATGGGTACAAATTTAGATCTTAATTTGAGCCAGTTTGCTATAGCAGGAAAATAATCCTGCAGCAACAGCAAATTTGCATTATTATGTGGATTATAATTAATGGCCATTTTTTGTAGGGGTTGATATATTCTTCATAAGAGAAAATCAAGTCTGAAATGTCAACGTGGAAATGATGAACTTCCGAAGCCTTTTTAAACCTCAAATACACTACACGTTTTAAGATATCCTGCAAAAGAGTGGGCAAATTAGTGCCAGGACTACACAAAAAATGACCTTCTCCTATTCACATGAATTGTTACAGTGGGTGTGTCAGTTTTACGGAGAACACTAGGGGGTGTTCCAAGGAATCCATGTCATTGAAGTGATGTTATGTTTAGTGTGACTAACCTTGAAAACCGTTTAGGATCATAATCGTGTTTGTTGTGAGGTATGGCTGAGAGATACGGAGACACATTTCCATGACGCACATACTTTAATCAAATTTGAAATATAAACAAAAACATTTTGATATATTGACTACTGATACAAAAGTGGCATGGTGGACGTTAGCAGGGAGTAAAAGAGAAGCAAGTCAAAAAGAAAAAAAAAGACCAGTGCGCAAAAGTGAAGGAAACCAAGTCTAGTATTATACAGTGAACCTTTACGTTATGTTTAGGATACACAACAGCACAGCTTTGATTGCTCTTAAAGGTTTGGTGAGGGCAGGGCACACACTGGTTCCAGGCTCTCAGATTAGCCATGGTTAGGCATGGTCACTTTTCTGCAGATAGGTGATGATTCCAAAATAGCTATCAATTGTACTCTTGAATCTGTTGTGTCCCAATTCTATACTACCAGATATCTTGTTGGATTCTACTCCATTGAGGTCAAGAAATTAGTTGAAAGCAACATGTGTAAATCATTATCCTAAACAGAGAGAGGTTATGAATTATCATTAGCACGATAGTAAAACTCCCACAGAGGTGATGATGACGTTTCCATTCAAGTGTTGGCATCGAAGTTATCCCATTCTGGCATAGCTCGTAGATCAAGAGATGATAAGCTGCTGCTGAAAAGTACTGTGAAGCGTGATGATAAAAAAACACATTAAACAACAAAACAACAGTGGTGGAAAAGTACCCAATTGTAATACTTGAGCAAAAGTAAAGATACCTTAATAAAAAAGTACTCAAGTAAAGGTGAAAGTCACCCAGTAAAATGTACGGATAGCCAGGGGGACACTCCAACACTCAGACATTATTTACAAACAAAGCATTTGTGTTTAGTGAGGTTGCCAGATTAAAGGCCCTATCGATGAACAGGGATGTTCTCTTGACAATTGTGTGAATTGGAAAATGTTCCTGTCCTGCCAAGCATTCAAAATGTAATAAGTACAAAATGTAATGAGTTATTTTCTTTAGTAATGTATTGGAGTAAAAATAAAAGTTGTCAAAAATATAAATAGTAAAGTACTATAAAGTATTTATGCTCAAGTACTTACTTTACACCACTGCAAAACAATCACCATACAAACACACCCCGGCCCTGTCAAAACATAAATTGATAAATCCATCCGAGCATGATGTGGTTTATTCAGTGCAGTGATTCATTGTGTCTTCAGTCTCTCAGTCCCTCCTTGTGTGGGTAAAAGCGAATCCAGCTTGGTTTTGGTCGGTATTTTCTTTCCCCTCTGTCGTATATGACGCAAAGCATGATCCAGAATCTCAATGGATGATGTTTGGTGTAACTGTGTCCTCTTCTCCAGCTGATGGCTCTCACCCTATCAGTGTCGTAGAGCAGTTACATTAGAACCATCTCCAGTCCCAGTCCCAGTCCCAGTCCAGCCAGTTGTGTGTGTTTGTGTTTGTGTTCATGTGTGTGCGTGTCTACAGCCTGATGTTCCTCTCCTGCATGTCCTGCCGACAGATGCCCCCCAAGGTGTTGAACTTTGACCCCAGGTCCCCCAGGAACTCCAGGTTGTCATCTAGATTGTTTAGCGAGAGCTCGTCCAGTGACTGGCACTTGCTGCCTGTCCCCTCGTAGCCATACCCATAGGGTTGGTAGTCCACCTCGTCTCCAATAATATGCAGCTTCTGGAGATCCAATGTGTCAATGTTAGAAAAAAGTTAAATCATATTTGAATTAGATTCCTCAAAATCTTATAAAACTCTCAATACTAGTAACTAAACAAGTAGGCTATTTATATGTAATAGATCCAATAGAGAGATACTTCTTACATTACAGAATTTGTTTTAATGATAAGACAAATATTACCACCATTTGTTCTTGTTTTCACGACCACATGGTGCATCACACACATCTTTACCTACATGTCTCTCTCTGTTCTCTATGTAACCTTTTCCACATGTCACCATGACATTTTCTGCATGTCACATACAGTACCAGTCAAACGTTTGGACACACCTACTCATTCAAGGGTTTTTCTTTATTTTTACTATTTTCTACATTGTAGAATAATAGTGAAGACATCAAAACCATGACATAACACATATGGAATCATGTAGTAACCAAAAAGGTGTTAACCAAGGCAAAATATATTTTATATTTGAGATTCTTCAAAGAAGCCACCCTTTGCCTTGATGACAGCTTTGCAAACTCTTGGAATTCTCTCAACCAGTTTCATGAGGTAGTCACCTGGAATGCATTTCAATTAAGAGGTGTGCCTTGTTAAAAGTTCATTTGGGGAATTTCTTTCCTTCGTAATGCATCTGAGCCAATCAGTTGTGTTGTGACAAGGTAGGGGTGGTATACAGTGGGCTCCAGTGTAGCGCAACGGTCTAAGGCACTGCATCTCAGTGCCTTAGACCTCTGGTTCGATTCCAGGCTGTATCACAACCAGCTGTGATTGGGAGGCCCATAGGGCAGAGCACAATTGACCCAACGTTAGGGTTTGGCCGGGGTGGGCCATCACTGTAAATAAAAACGTGTTCTTAACTGACTTGCCTAATTAAATAAATAAATAAAAACTGAAGATCACCCTATTTGTTAAAATACCAAGTCCATATTATGGCAAGAACAGCTCAAATAAGCAAAGATAAACAACAGTCCATCATTACTTTAAGACATGAAGGTCAGGAAAGTTTCATCAAATGCAGTTCCAAAAACCATCAAGCCCTATGAAACTGGCTCTCATGAGGACCACCTCAGGAAAGGCAGACCTAGAGTTGCCTCTGCTGCATAGGATAAGTTACCAGCCTCAGAAATCGGCAATTAACTGCAACTCAGATTTAAGCCCAAATAAATGCTTCACGGAGTTCAAGTAACAGACACATCTCAACATCAACTGTTCGGAGGAGACTGCGTGAATCAGGCCTTCATGGTTGAATTGCTGCAAAGAAACCACTACTAAAGGACACCAATAAGAAGAAGAGACATGCTTAGGCCAAGAAACACGAGAAATGGACATTAGACTGGTGGAAATCTGTCCTTTGGTCTGATGAGTCCAAATTTGAGATTTTTGGTTCCAACCGCCGTGTCTTTGTGAGACGCGGAGTAGGTGAACGGAGGATGTCCGCATGTGTGGTTCCCACCGTGAAGCATGGAGGAGGAGGTGTGATGTTGTGGTGGTGCTTTGCTGGTGACACTGTCTGTGATTTATTAAGAATTCAAGGCACATTTAACCAGCATGACCGCAACAGCATTATGCAGCAATGCACAATCCCATCTGGTTTGCACTTAGTGGGACTATAATTTGTTTTCAACAGGACAATGGCCCAAAACACACCTCCAGGCTGTGTAAGGGCTATTTGACCAAAAAGGAGAGTGACGGAGTGCTGCATCAGATGACCTGGCCTCCACAATCACCCGATCTCAACCCAATTGAGATGGTTTAGGATGAGTTGGACCGCAGAGTGAAGGAAAAGCAGCCAACAAGTGCTCAGCATATGTGGGAATTTCTTCAAGACTGACTACCTCATGAAGCTGGTTGAGAGAATGCCAAGAGTGTGCAAAGCTGTCATAAAGACAAAGGTTGGCTACTTTTAAAAATTTCAAATATTAAATACATTTTTAATTTGTTTAACACTTTTTTGGTCTCTTACCCGGTCTATGTGCTCTGAAATGTGCTGGTTTGACAGCAAGCCGAAGGACCGGGAATACCTCGAAGAGTTACTCTGAGGAGAGAGTGGAGAAAACACAAAAAAACAAACATGGATGATTGATGGAGGAACAACAGTGTATGTCGTGTGTATGTATGTGTCAATGGTGTGGTGTCAAGTCGACCACATCCTGATAGTGCACGGCAACACTTACCCTCATGGTATTGTTCCTGCTTGTAGTCTGGTACTGCAATTAGAAAATACACATTCATATTATAAGGATCAACTGCATTAATGCACACACTTCACTGTATAAAACCTTGATAACCTGTAGTTAATCTGTAATAACCTGTATCTATACACCTGTCAAATCATACAGCACTATGGTAAAGAATTCATAAAAGGAGGGTTATGTTTCCCTCTAGTGGCTGCCTGGAGATGTCACTCACCATGCCCCGCCCAACCTGGCTTCTCAGAGTTCCGTTGGCCTCGCCCATTCTCTGGAATGTTCCCCCTCCTGAGAACCCTCCCTCTCCTGACGAGGACACCTGGGTGACCTGGGGAGAGATGGAGGTTGAGTTCTGAGACACAGACGCTGCTGCTGGGACTGTACTGGATGGCCGCTGTTTGGCAAGCTCTGACCCAACTTCACTATTTTGTGATTCTCTTGTCATTCATTTTTACTTTATTTTCATTAAATGTATCCTCTATCATTTCTTACAACCGACAAGAACATTTGAACATCAGATCAGCAGTTAATTACCTAACTCCCTGTTCATCAACGACTGGTGGCTATGCATGATTCCAACACCATCATCAAGTTTGCTGACGACACGATGTAGGTAGGCCTGATCTTCGGCATTGATGAGACAGCCTACAGGGAAGAGGTCAGTGACCTGGCACAACAGTCTATCCCTCAGCGTCAGTAAGACCAAGGAGTTGATCGTGGACAACAGGAAACGGGGGGCACACCCCCATCCACTTCAACAGGGCTGCAGTAGAGCGGGTGTCTAAATCACTCAGGACTTAAAATGTTGACAGTTCCTCTTCCACCTCAGGAGGTTGATAAGGTTTGGCAAGGGCCCTCAAATCCTCAAAAAGTTCTACAGCTGTACCATTGAGAACACCTTGACTGGCTGCATGACTGCCTGGTATGGCAATAACACCGCCCTCGATCACATGGCGCTATAGAGGGTGGCATGAACAGCCCAGTAGGTCATTGGGGCCGAGCTCCCCGCCATCCAGAACCTCTATTAGGCGGTGTGAAAGGAAGGCCTGGATAATCGTTGAAGACTCAAGCCACCCAAGCCATAGACTTTTCTCTCTACTTTCGCACAGCAAGTGGTACCGGTGCATCAAGTCTGACACCAACAGGCTCCTGAACATCTTCTATTCCCAAGCCATAAGACTGCTAAATAGCTAACAAAGTAGCTAACTAAATGGCTACACGCACTATCTGAGTTAACCCTTGTCACACACACTGACACTCCAACACACGTAAACACTCACTCCATAGTTTGCTCACACACACATACATTTATACTGACGCTACACTCACCCACTCATATCCAATCATAATTTACTCTGCTGCTACTCTGTTTATCATATATCCTGATACCTAGTCACCTTACCCCTATACAGTACATATCTACTTCTAGTGATCCAGTATCCCTGCACATTGTAAATATGGTACTGGAGCTGACCCTGTATCTCGTATGCTTACTTACTTTCTCATGTTCTTCTTATTTTTATTTCTTGTGTGTTTTTGTTCTACTTTTTCTTTTTTTTTAGTATTACATCGATATTGATTACTGCATTGTTTATAGTTCGCAAGAAAGGCATGTGACATCAAAACTTGAAAGGTTATATACATTTTAATGTAGACTGATGCCCTACTCTATCAGCTGACTGAATTGTGTACCACTGTTGTCACCACTATTTTGTTGCGTTAAGTATCTAACATGGTATGAGCATGTTAGATAATGACATAGTAAAAGGGAAAATGCACAAAGTGCAAAATGAAAGCATAACTGAGGATTATGAAGAGTTCAATTCTGTTATGTACACTGTGATGTAGTACCACTCAGTGTAGAACTACGAAAAGTATACCACTGAGACAGGTAGGAAGGGCATTTAAGATCTTCACTCTTTGAAATGTCTCTCACAAATAGTTGACAGAGGTCAAATGCAATGCGTATCAGTGCTACTGACCAACAGGGTCAAGCTAAATAAAACAGGCTAATATCCTCCCTGAAACAATGTTTCCCACAGTTTAGATTGAGCTGTAGCCAGTGAACATGGGCAGGCATGAACTGCAAGTATTTCACACTGCCCAAGTGGTTTGATGTGATGTGAGACTTCCATCGACTAGAGATGAGATGCATCCAAAAGGGAAAAGTATTTCAAGGTATTTAAAAACATATACTTTAAAAAAAACTTTTTAAACAATGCATTAATGTTTGCATTGTGTGGACCTAAGGCTGGAACTTCAATGCTTGAAACTTGTCATTGTCAGTAAGGATGTCACTCACAATGGTCCTCCCTGGGGTTCTGTACATCTCATTGGTCTCTTGGGTCATCTCATTAGTCTTCTGAGTAAACTGTCAAATCATAGAGCAAGAATTAAACACAGCATAAACAACAGTTATTCAGACTGTGATCAAAGTGTTGTAGTAAGATGGTAGAAGATATAGTAACTAGTCTTGTTGTTGCTGTTGACAGAATTAAGAATATAATAATATTTACATTTTAGTCACTTAGCAGACACTCTTATCCAGAGCGATTTACAGTTAATGAGTTCATACATTTCATTATTTTTTTTCTCCATTGCTGGTCCCCCGTGGGAATCAAACCCACAACCCTGGCATTGCAAGCGCCATGCTCTACTGTACCAACTGAGCCACATAATATGATATACAGGTATGTGGAGTAGAATTTCTCTAATGGTGGCAAATTAAGTGGTGTAGTACAGATGTAGGATCTTCATTTGATCCCCCTGTTGCAGGAGAACTTTTCACTTATAGTTTATTTGAGGTTTTAAAAGGCTTCGGAAGTTTGTAATTTCCACTTTGAAATTTCAGACTAGATTTTCCCTTACGAAAATCTATCAACCCCTACAAAACTGTCCATTAATTATAATCCACATAATAAATCACATTTCCTGTTGCTGCAAAATTATTTTCCTGCTGTAGCAAACTGGCTCAAATTAGAATCCTACTTCTGTAGCAGATAGAAAGGTAGGGACAGGTATATAATAGGTAGTTCTGTTCAAACAGTAGCACTATCTTACAGATAGGAGACTTGGCTCCAACTCATTCTCCATGGGCAAGCATATGATACATATTGCTAGTAAATCCCTCAATTTTAGGAAACTATATTTTAATGTTACATTATATATACAAAAGATATGTGGACACCACTTCAAATTAGTGGATTCAGATATTTCAGTCACACCTGTTGCTGACAGGTGTACAAAATCGAGCACACAGCCATGCAATCTCCACAAATAAACATTGGCAGTAGAATGGCCTTACTGAAGAGCTCAGTGACCTTCAACATGGCACCGTCATAGGATGCCACCTTTCCAACAAGTCGGTGTGTCAAATTTCTGCCCTGTTAGAGCTGCCCCCGGTCAAATGTAAGTGCTGTTATTCTGAAGTGTAGGAGCAACAACGGCTCAGCCGCGAAGTGATAGACCACACAAGCTCACAGAACGGGACTGCCGAGTGCTGAAGAGCGTAGCACGTAAAAGATGTCTGTCCTTGGTTGCAACACTCACTACCGAGTTCCAATCTGCCTCTGGAAGCAACGTCAGCTCAATAACTGTTCATCGGGAGCTTCATGAAATAGGTGTCCATGGCCGAGCAGCCGCCCACACAAGCCTAAGATCACCATGCGCAATGCCAAGCGTCGGCTGAAGTGGTGTAAAGCTTGCTGCCATTGGAGTCTGTCGCAGTGGAAATGTGTTCTCTGGAGTGATGAATCACGTTTCACTTTCTGGCAGTCCGGTGGATGAATTTGGGTTTGGCGGATATCAGGAGAACGCTACCTGCCCATGCATAGTGCCAACTGTAAAGTTTGGTGGAGGAGGAATAATGGTCTGGGGCTGTTTTTGATGGTTCGGGCTAGGCCCCTTAGTTCCAGTGAAGGGAAATCTTAACGCTACAGCATACAATTACATTCTAGATGATTCTGTGCTTCCAACTTTGTGGCAACAGTTTGGTGAAGGCCATTTCCTGTTTCAACATGACAATTCCCCCGTGCACAAAGTGAGGTCCATACTGAAATGATTTGTCAAGATCGGTATGGAAGAACTTGACTGGCCTGCACAGAGCCCTAACCTCAACTCCATTGAGCACTTTTGGGATGAATTGGAACACCGACTGTGAGCCAGGCTTAGTCGGACAACATCAGTGCTCGACCGCACAAATGCTCTTGTGGCTGAATGAAAGCAAGTCCCCGCAGCAATGTTCCAACATCTAGTGGAAAGCATTCCCAGAAGAGTGAAGGCCGTTATAGCAGCAATGGCGGGACCAAATCCATATTAATGCCCATGATTTTGGAATGAGATGTTCAACGAGTAGGTGTCCACGTACTTTGGACATGTAGTGTATGTTATTCAGAAGATTTAGAAGGGCGCTGACTCTCACTGATGTGGTCCACCGGGTCTACTTCACCATGCACGCTGTGTCCTACACAATCCAATACACTCAATGTCTTAGTGCATACTAATTCGCTCCATAATATCCGTACACTCTATACATCTCTGGTACACACTACTTAGATGTGGCCTATACTTAGCTCTTTAGTAGTCACATCTGTACTGTATTCTATAATTAATATTCACCCTTTACAAAATGCAAGTCTCCTCCAAGACTTGTAAGCAAATGTTTAGGTTTCTAAAAGCACATTTTAAAGTGGAACTGCCACCTGTTCTGGGCGCTCTAACACATTCTTTGAGCAGATGAGTCATCTTCCCTGCACAGTCAGCCTTACCATATACAGTAAATGTGGTTTGGAGAATGTGGTCAGTGTTGTAGGCTTACTCACTCTGCATGTGGCACATGTTCTCATGAGTCACACCAAAATCATGGATGTGATCTCTTTAACTCTCTCATTGGTACTACAGAAACTAAATGATGCTAATAGTGACCGAACCTGCTTCATTCAGTGATTACCATACATACAGTATGTTTTAGAGGGAAGCACACACCCTACACAGAAACCACTAATTACCTGTAACTGTCGTGATATGAATTCCTTTCCCCTCCATCATATGACACCTCACAGACTCTCACACAACTCCACCTAACCGTGCAGAATACACCCACAGATACAACTTTGAAAAATCTCAGACCCTGTGTTGACCATAGACTGTTTTTTGTCTTTTTAAATAAGGGTTGTGACACGGAAAAATATGAGTTACAGAAAGAATGAAAAAGAAGACAAGAAGAAAGTAAGAATAGTGGCCAGTTTACCGGTATGCCTGGGGTGGCCTGCTTCATTCCATCTATCACCTCCCTGTTAGGAGTGGTAGGGGTCAGGATCAACATGGGCTCACCCTAAAAGGTAGGCACAGGAGGAGAGGGAGAGAAGAAAAAAAAGGAGGATATGGGTATAAGAGCGGAAGAGAGGAGACAGGACAGGTAAGTAGAGAGGATAAGAAAAGAACAAGAGTTTATGATTGCAGAGGAGAGGAAAGAGAAAAGAGATGAGGAGAGGAAAGAGACGAGAAGAGGAAAGAGATGAGGAAAGATATGAGGAGAGGAAAGAGAAAGAGATGAGGATAGGATAGAGATGAGAGAAAAGAGGAAATAGATGCGGATAGAAAAGAGAGGAAAGAGGAAAGAGATGAGGAGAGAAAAGAGGTGAGGAAAGAGAAGAGATGAGGAGAGAAGAGGAAAGAGATGAGGAGAGGAAGGAGGGAAGAGGAAAGAAGTGAGGAGAGGAAAGAGATGAGGAGAGGAAAGAGATGAGGAGAGAAAAGAGATGAGAAGAGGAAAGAGAAAAGAGATGAGGAGAGAAAATAGATGAGGAGCGGAAAGAGGAAAGAGAAAAGAGATGAGAGGAAAGAGATGAGGAGAGAAAATAGATCAGGAGAGGAAAGAGATGAGGAGAGGAAAGAGGAAAGAGATGAGGAGAGGAAAGAGCAAAGAGATGAGGAGAGGAAAGAGTAAGAGTAAGAGATGAGGAGAGGAAAGAGACGAGAAGAGGAAAGGAAGAAGAAAATAGATGAGTAGAGAAAATGAACATTGAAAGTTATTACAAGATGAAACATCATGTCAGACTACAAACTGTTCACATACCAGAGGAAGAATACCTGTCTTGCCAACAGTAAAAACATGTCTAACCCAGACTCAATGACAACAATAACATGACTAGGGTTTCAAAGCTACTGGTGATTTCCCAAAGTTACCGGAATCTTCAGTAATTTTGATTATTTACAGAACATCTATGGCAACCTATTGTAACTTTGGTCAAATATACTTGAATAACTAAAATGTATATATATTTTATATATCTGTGTCAATATCATCCATGAGTATCTAGTAGATAGACCATATGGTTCAAAAGAAAATAGCCCAATTCATGAATAAAGCATCTAACTAACATGGCATTATTTTCAATTACCTCTGAAACTCTTCAACTATTGACTTTTTCACAACTGCCACCAGTTTGACGCCAAAACATTGACAACAAATACATATTGACATAATAAAATAACTACATACTGACATAGTAAAATAACTACATACTGACATAATAAAATAACTACATACTGACATAATAAAGTAACTACATACTGGCATAATAAAATAACTACATACTGACATAGTAAAATAACTACATACTGACATAGTAAAATAACTACATACTGACATAGTAAAGTAACTACATACTGACATAGTAAAGTAACTACATACTGACATAGTAAAATAACTACATACTGACATAGTAAAGTAACTACATACTGACATAGTAAAATAACTACATACTGACATAGTAAAATAACTACATACTGACATAGTAAAGTAACTACATACTGACATAGTAAAGTAACTACATACTGACATAGTAAAGTAACTACATACTGGCATAGTAAAATAACTACATACTGGCATAATAAAATAACTACATACTGACATGGTAAAATAACTACATACTGACATAGTAAAATAACTACATACTGACATGGTAAAGTAACTACATACTGACATAGTAAAGTAACTACATACTGACGTAGTAAAATAACTACATACTGACATAGTAAAATAACTACAAGTGTGTAAAATATATATAAAGGTTATTTCATGCTGAAACCCTCATATTAAACACCAATGGTATTCACTGGAATTCACCAATGGTATTCACTAAGTTGATGGTTTATATTTAGGATGATGTTTTACAGCTTTGTCATTCTATTTTTAATTTTAAAATAATCTTGTTTAATTATTACATATTTTACATGTGATAAGGCCACACAGAGTGCCAGAGATAGTTACAGACACCTGTGATATTCTGAAGTACCCAAGAAGGCCGCGAGATGTCTTGTGATAGATAACATAACATCTGTGAAAGACACACAAATTCTGGTAGTTTACTGGTGAACTTAGAAAGTTTCCATTAATATCCCCTCCCTTTGCAACCCTACACATGACAGCTCAGTAAGTGATTGTATTGTACACTCCTGTCTTTGTGCTGAACACCCAGACACATAACTTAATGTATACATTCGGCACAAATACTGTAGATATACATGCACGCATGCACGTGAACATATCCACACACACCTTGCATGCACTGCCCCCTGCCTCCTCGTTGTATTTGATGAGAGTCTGGTTGCCCTCTTCTTGCAGGTTGAGGGGGAGGTGTGTGAACGTCTTACCGCCACACTGACACAGCAGGAGGAAAAGCAGTAGCACTGGGAGAGGGACATACAACCACAGTCACCACTAACAGTCATATCTCATAGCATTTTACCATACAAAAATGAATGGATGTTGAGTCATGTTTTTATAACTTTTCATAGCATGCTGTATCACTGCTATCTATGTTTTAATTACAATAATGCATCAAAAGTTTGTTCTCAATTTGATAGATGTGATTTAGTTTAGACTGAATTGGTGTCTCTATTTTTTCCACTCTGAATTTCAGGCCACAAGCACTAAGTTCTACGAGTGTCTGAGTAACTGACTTACTGATTATCCTCCTACTCTATAACTATTCCTTATCCCTATATACAGTACTCCATTCCTATTCCCTTCTAACTCACGTAAGAGGAGCAGCAGTCCAGCCAGCAGCAGTCCTATAGCGGCAGGGCCCAGGCTAGAGCTCCGGGGGAGAGAGGCTCTACACTTGTCTCCTTTCCCACAGTCACACACTATCACCTGGACAATGTCATGTGCCTCCTGGCTTTGCTGGTCGAGGATCACCAGAGGCACCGTGTAGTTACCGTACGGCAGGGTCTTCAGACTGACCAGACCCGCCTCCATACCTGACCACCGGGGGGCGAGGGAGAGTGGTGAACGGAGAGGAAAAGAAGGTAGGAGGTTAATTAAGCAATAAGTCCTGAGGGGGTGTGGTACATGGCCAAAATACCACGGCTAAGGGCTGTTCTTACGCATGACTCAACCCAGAGTGCCTGGATACAGCCCTTACCTGTGATATATTGGCCGTAAGGACCTGGCGTCTGAGTAGTGGTATTTTCTAGGTTAGCAGGTTGTATGGAGATAGTAGATGGATAAAAGCAGTGCTTTGGTGTGTGGGTGTGGGTGTGTCCGTGCGTGCGTGCGTGCGTGCGTGCGTGCGTGCGTGCGTGCGTGCGTGCGTGCGTGCGTGCGTGCGTATATGTATGTATGTATGTATGTATGTATGTATGTATGTATGTATGTATGTGCGTGCGTGTGCGTGTGCGTGTGTGTGTGCGTGTGCGCGTGTGTGTGCGCGTGCGTGCGTGTGTTTATGGGTGTGTGTGATTCTGCTGACCATTGGCAGGGTCCAGTTTCCAGTGGCTCTTCAGTGTTTTGTCTCCATTGTCCACTCCCAGGGAGAAGGAACATGGGCATCCAAAGGGAGGTTTGTCCTTGTCTTCTACTGGCACAATCACTTTATTACCACACATGACCAGCTCCTTCTCCACCAAAGAGGGTATGTTATCATTGATATCCCCCAGGTGAACCAGAATGGTGCCTGTAGCTGTGGCAGGAGGTTTGCCTGAGAGAGGAAGATATTCTTTAAATACTTTATTATGCTCAATAGCATATACTGTACGTACACACACAGCTACATGCATGTTCACACGCACACAGAAGCACACGCAGGCACACACACAAACACTCACACACAGACACAGACAAACGCACACCTCACGCACTAACCGTCATCTATGGCATGGATTAGGATAGTGTATATGTTGTCTTTGTTGACGTGAGGTGACTCCCGGTCCATCTTCTTCACTGTGGTAACCGCTCCTGTCTTGTTATCTATGGTGACCCAGCCTGCTGGGTCCTTAACTAACTCATACCTGGTCAGGACATGGATGGGACAGATGGATGCTTACTTTGAATGCATACTGTACGTACAAAATAAGTTGTGGTAATCAATTTCACAACCCAGGTGAATCTGAGTCATCACATGTTGCCACCTACCTGATTTGTCCCACATCTGAGTCAACGTCAGTGACCTTGGGCGTGTACAGCACCTTCCCTGTCACCTCCTCCTCCTTCACGTACACGTCTACCACCTTTTTGTCAAACTCCGGGGGGTCGTTCACGTCAATCACCTTCACCGCCACGTTCACTCTCTGGGGGGGCGCGGTCAGGGTTTTAGGGGAGTTGGGCCCTCCTGAGCCACACACAAACAGAGGCTCCTCGTTCTCCACGGCGATCTCCACATTGGTCACCGTCGTCTTCTCAAAATCCTTCCCCTGGAAAATGTAGTCAATAAGTCAATACAGAACAAAAATTGAAAAAACTACTTGGAACTAATACTAATACTAATCTTAATTTGACCAGTTTCCCACAGCAGGAAAGTAATCCTGCAGCAACAATTAATGGTCATTTATGTAGGGGTATATACATTTTTCATCAGGGCAAATCAAGTCTGACATTTTAAGGTGGAAATTACAAACTTTTGAAGCCTTTTTAAATTTTGAATACACTAGAAGTTTGCATTTACTGTTGTGCAGGAAAATGATCTGCAACAACAGAGTGATCAAATTAAAATGGCATATCTGTAAGTGACGTTGATGCTCAGAACCTTGTATAAGGTCATAAGGTCAAACAGACTCACCTTGATGACAGTCAGTATACCCTCGTTGGTCTTGGGGTCGGTCTCAATCTTATAGTTCCCTTCCTCGTTCCCCTTCACAATGGAGTAAACAGCCCGCCATGCGGGAGTGTTGGGGGTGTCTGCGTCAGTCACAGCCACTCGGAGTATCTCCCTATTGGACTCCATCTCCATAACCTGAGTATTGTACTGCACAGAAAGAAGGTAAAGTAAATATTTGTGTTTCACAAATTACTTAAGACATGTTCACTCAATCAATCAGTTGATCAATTGATCAATCAACCAACAAATCATTGAATCAGTCAATCAACCAGTCAACCAACTTGGAACTTACAGTCTTGTTTTTGAACACTGGCTGGTGAGTGTTGGAGTCTATTATGTGGAGGTTGACCACTGCAGTTGAGGACAGGGCTGGTTTCCCATGATCCTTAGCTTCAACAGTCACTTTATACATCTTTACTTTCTACATGAAGAACAAAATAAATTAAATATTGATCCCACCATTTTAAAATACAGATTAAGAACACCTTTGTAATATTGAGTTACACCCCCTTTTTGCCCTCAGAACAGCCTCAATTCTTCGGGGCATGGACTCTAAAAGGTGTTGAAAGTGTTCCACAGGGATGCTGGCCCACGTTGACTCCAATGCTTCCCACAGTTGTGTCAAGTTGGCTGGATGTCCTTTGGGTGGTGGACCATTCTTGATACACACAGGAAACTGTTGAGCATGAAAAACCCAACAGCATTGCAGTTCTTGACACAAACCGGTGCACCTGGCACCTACTACCTTACCTCATTCAAAAAGGTGCTTAAATATGTTGTCTTGCCCATTCACTCTCTGAATGGCACATACACAATTCATGTCTCATTTGTTTCAAGGCTAAAACACCCTTCTTTAACCAGTCTCCTCCACTTCATCTACACTGATTGAAGTGGATTTAACAAGTGACATCAATAAGGGATCATAGCTGTCACCTGGATTCCCCTGGTCAGACTCCCCATGTCAAGTTCATAATGTTTTGTGTATGTGTTTGTGCGTGGGTGCGTCAAGTGGGTGTGTGTCTGTGCATGTAATGGCTTGTCTGTGTGTGCATGTGTGTTGTAGTGGAATCTCACGTCGTAGTCGAAGCAGCCGGTGAAGGTGAGCTGGCTCATCTTGGTGCCCTCCACCTGCTTCAAGTTGATCTGGGGCTCAGCTGGCTCCTGAGACAACACCCTTAAACTGATGGCGGAGTTCTCTGTGTTCGCCTCATCCCTGTCCTTGACTATCAGAGGCACTGGCAGATAGCCTAAGACGGGGAGACGAGGGCAGGAGGGGAAGATCATGAAGGATGAGGAGAAATATTGGGGAAGAGGAGAGAAGTGGAGAGAAGAGAAGGGGAAATGAGTTCCCCTTTACATGTTCTCTCTGCTCAAAAAGAGCACCCACTTGCCACTTGATTTCTCAGCCGAACGCAATGACTGATTGGTTCTTGTGCGAACAGTCTAGTTAAGTATATTTTGTGCAAGGCCTATATGCAGGCATATGATTTACAGCCTTTCTGTGTACTGACCCTCTGGTAAACTTTCTTTCACACTGGCTTTCGTGACAAGGTTCTCAAAGTAAGGCTCATTGTCATTGATGTCCTTAATCGCCACGTCGAACCCCAGAGTCCTGTCCACGGGATTACCAGTCTCCTTGTCCATGATGTCAAAATTAATCTGTAGGAAATAATATTATGATTGTCAATTTATGTTTAGATATTCTTTTTGGTTAAGATAGTTTTATCTGTCTGTTCTGTAGTTTATCTGTAGTTTTATATTTTATCTGTCTGTTCGTCCGTCTGTCTGTCTGTCTGTCTGTCCGTCCTTCTGTCTGTGTGTGTTGATGCTCACGTGAAAGAAGGGGTATGTCTCCCTGTCGATGGGCTTGTGTACAGAAACCACTCCGTCCGTTTCGCCGATGGAGAACACGCCCATCGGTTCCTCGGTCACTCCGGTTCCACTTATACGGAACTGGTAGTTGTTTATGAGCATTGGTGTTCTATCGTTGAACATCTGGAAAGACAGCCTTGTTGATGAGCAGTTTGCAGTGCTATGAATACTGTATCCCTGGTTTAGGAGAAGCCCAAAATGGGTCCAGGGTTTACAGTATGACTTACTACAGAGTTATGTTGGAAGCAACTGTTCTTCTGATGAATGACTATTATACTATTTATGTGCCCAGTGCTTTTGTACCTTGTTTGGTGGTGTATGATATTTTTACCTGTGTGGCTATCTTGGGAAAAGGTCCAGGGTCCTCCTCCACTAGCTCAATGGTGGACAGGACCCACCTTCTTTTGGAACGCACCAGCAGCTCCTTTAGGAAAGGGAATGAGGGCCATTGTACTTCTTTCTTTAAACTCAAAAATGTATTTCAAATTGTTCTCTCTTTTTTTCTGGAAATGCCCATGACATACCCGCTTTTCCCGCTTGTTCATTGTATAGTTGCCAGCATCGTGTGCCAGTGCTAATGCAACCATGATTGAGACCTGTTGACATAAACAGTGCAAACATGCAATTAGAGAGAATATATGTGTGCATAGTAAAAATTAAAAAATACATAAAGATCAAGGTGTGGTTCATCCAGTCATATTCCCACCCTGGGTTCGATCTAATAGCCTGCAGGTGAGTCATTGTAGGTGACAGACCTCTGGGAGACATGATCTCTCTCTCTCTCTCTCTCTCTCTCTCTCTCTCTCTCTCTCTCTCTCTCGAACACTGTTCATAGACATTTGTATATACATAATAAAAAACACAGATTATACCTAATGAATCATCCAATGAGGTAGCCTAGTGGTTAATAGCATTGTGCTAGTAACCAAAAGGTTGTGTGTTTGAATCCCTGAGCTGACTAAGTGAAAGATCTGTTGATGTGTCCTTAAGCAAGGAACTTATCCCTAATTGCTCTGAATAAGACTGTCTGCTAAATTACTCAAATGTACATTTAATTAGAAGGAAAACTAAGAGATGGACACTTGTAGTTGGTTAAGGGATGGTCAAATTGAAAAGTTGCACCACAAATTAACAAATTAAAAAGCTGAATAATATGTTTATTCAGGGTCAGGCATTAAAACGCAATGGGGTGTGTATTATGATGATTTAAGCAAAGCTCTTACGGTTGAAGGCAAGGTGAAGGTTTATAACAATTGATTTGGGATTATATTTACTGCAATCAATTGACATGTATATTACATAATAAGTAGTTTGAGAATGTGGGGCTACACCCCAATGAAGGCTGTCCGCTACACATTGACAGTTTTGGCTCAGTCCAGTAAAGAAGTTCAGAGTGAAATCGCAATTCGATAGATCTGTGATCGATTAAATTCTGGAGACTGTTACAAAGTATGACGTGAAATGAGGGCACTTGCATTCTCACCACCATGGCCTCTGATAAAGACTTCAGGTTTATTCATCCTCCATAAGCCCTGCATACTCAGCTATCAACACCCATTCAATGATGTCCCAATTATCATGGGAGATTTTCAAAGTCATTATTGATTCAAAGCTCAGTGAACTCCCTACATGCTCAGACAGGTCGTTTTAGTAGAGAGTAGTTTTGCATTAACATTCCAAGAAAGTTATTTAGCATATTTCAGTAAGTGATGCTGTGAAGTTAGGTGAACGGACATGTCACTGTAAATGAGGTGAGAGATGAGAGGAGACAAGCTTCACAAAATAATGGTGGTAAAAGTTTAAGGGAAGATGGTATATTTACAGTTAAGTAGAGTGTGTGCAGAGCATTGGATAGCATAATTACTTACGCCTGACATGATTTTCAACGGAAAGTCTAGTTGAAAAAAGTTCACCAGATAATACCAGTTTGCAAGCTAGATTCAGCTAGCCTACAGTACAGCTAGCTAATTTCTCGGAGGTGATTTGGCTAGCTAGACAGCTAATATGGACATAATCAGCTTTGTTAAACTTGGATGAACTTGACTGATGCTCCAACAGGCAGAAGCAGAGATTCGAAGACTAGGGAAAATAGTCTCTTCCCATCAGTTGTTGATGTTTTGATTTGTAGTCTACTGCCCTAAAATAATAGGCATCCTTGCACACTCACACTTAAAACCTCTTAACGATCCGCCCCTTTTTTCAATTTTCGCCAAAAATGACAGACCCAAATCTAACTGCCTGTAGCTCAGGCTCTTTAGCAAGGATATGCATATTCTTGGTACCACTTGAAAGGAAACACTTTGAAGTTTGTGGAAATGTGAAAGGAATGTAGGAGGGAAAAAAACATTTTTGTATGTATTTTTTTGTACCATCATCTTTAAAACGCAAGAGAATAGCCATAATGTATTATTCCAGCCCAGGTGTAATTTAGATTTTGGCCACTAGATGGCAGCAGTGTATGTGCAAAGTTTCAGAATGAGCCAATGAACCATTGCATTTCTGTTCAAAATTTTGTATCAAAACTGCCCAAATTTGCCTAATTTGTTTATTAATAACTTTTCATGTTCAAAACTGTGCACTCTCCTCAAACAGTAGCATGCCATTCTTTCACTGTAATAACTACTGTAAATTGGACAGTGCAGTTAGATTAACAATAATTTAAGCTTTCTGCCAATATCAGATATGTCTATGTCCTGGGAAATGTTCTTGTTTCTTATACCCTCATGCTAATCGCATTAACTTACGTCAGCTCAACCGTCCCGTGGAAGGGACACCGATCCCAAAGAAGTTTTCAAGACAATGTCAATCAGATGGCAATGAAATCTCCCATTTGTCCAAAGTGTAATGGGCATATGCCTATATGTAGCCTAACTGAACATCAACGGCACCAGGTAGCCTAGTGGTTAGTTTTGGGCCAGAAACCAAAAGGTTGCTAGATTGAATCCCTGAGCTGACAAAGGAAAAATCTGTTGTTCCGCCCCTGAACAAGGCAGTTAACCTACTCTTCCTAGGCCGTCATTGTAAATAAGAATTTGTTCTTAACTGACTTGCCTCGTTAAATACAATGAAAAGCCCCAGCTAACACACCTGACTCCAATAATCAACTAATCATGATCTTCAGTTAAAAATGCAATTAGTTTAAGTCAGGTGTGTTTGCTAGGGATGGAGAAAAGTGTGACACCAATCAAGCCCCGAGGACTGGAATTGCCCAGGACTGTCTGGAGGGTTAAAACCCCTGGTAGGTATTTTGTGCCATTGTTTATGAGGTAGGCTAGATATACTAAAAACCTTTCAACATTCAGAGAGAAAACACTCAAAGCATTGCAGAGTGGCGTACTGTTATTTTAAAGCATGGGAACAGGTTATAATGTTGTTTTATACATTTTTTTCCAATCCCACTAAAAACACAAAGCGCCTATGCAAAACCCTCACTGTCACTCAGAAATGTGTCTGCCTGCTGAAAATCTTTGCCAGTGTGTGTGTGTGTGTGTGTGAACCCCACCTGCCCCTCCCTCTGAAGCATGCATAGGGTACTGTAGCTACTGACGTTACAGGCGTGATTCAGAAATTAGGGAGAGATTTTAATTAGAGAACAATGGATACACTTTTTCAATGCCAGTTAACAATATTATAGTTGTATTTATCAACTACAAAAAGGTAAGAAGTGTTTTTATTTTAATTCTGGTGTTGCTCCACACATACAATCTTGTTAGCTAGCTAGCTTGTTAGCTAGCTCTGATCTAGCTCTGGGAAACTCTAGGTGACATTATGTGTAATGTTATGGATCTGAGATTCATGATCAAGAGCTAGCTCTGGTCCAACATTAGTTAACCCAAAGACATTCAAAGTTCCTTCATAGAAGCCGATCCTCCGTAGGTATAATTCTGTGGGTCTAATTCAGATAATGCATGTCATAGCAACAAGATGCCCAGTGCTTCATGTCCAGAGCTCTCTTCATCCTCAAAAGACGTGGCATGTCGCACCCTACACTACACTTCTATGTCCAATGCATGTACATAGCTTGCCCGCTCCACAGCAAGCTACTCTATCCATTGGTGAAGCGATTTAATGTCAAGCTAAATGTAAAAAAAAAAGTTTTCAAATTGAGATTTAAAAAGGAACAGAGAGGAACAATATTAACCGTGACTTATTTTGGGTCGAAACGTTTCAGAACTTTATTTTGCTGGTCGGAACAGTGAAACTGAACACAAAAAATTAGGGTTCTGTTCAGAACGAAACGATTGGAAAATAATTTGAGTTCCAACCCCTGGTTTAGACAAATGTGCCTATTTTGTCAATGCTAATCTACTTTAGCACAATGAATTCGGTAGAAGCTGGTTTTGTACTCACTATCAGCTGAAGCAAGGACAACTTCCCCATTTTGGACCGTTCCGCTTGATATCCTCTGGGTGAGTGTCAACAACTCACCTGTGGTAGAGGAGCTTGAGACACTTGGTACAGGCAGTATGTGAGGGACGGCCCACTATCCCTCCAGGCAGAACAGGCGTGTTTGATCCTGTGTGCGTGTGTGTGCGTGTGTGTACATTATCAGGACCCTAATGTGCTAACAAATCACCAGAATGTCCTAACAAGGTAGGAAAACAAGAAGATTTTAGAAAATTCTGAACTTTTATCATGTTCTGAAAAAAAAGGTGCTATTTAGAACCTAAAAGGGTTCTTCGGCTGTCCCCTTTGGAGAACCCTTTGAACAACCCCTTTTGGTTCCATGTAAAACACTTTCCACAGAGGGTTCTACCCACTGTTCTCTCTAAGCTGTTTGCTGCACAGGACTGCGTGGTCCCCGGGACTGCCCAGGCAGAGAAGAACCAGAGTGAACTTCACTCCACTAGAGATTTCCCTGTTAGTTAACACTATCAACGTTTCCCTTTACTGTGGGAATTGTGATCGAATCAACGCAATATTAGCCACTTTCAATGCCACATACTGAAACAAAACGAACTATGCTTTTGTTGTAGGCAGAATGCAGTGGAGAGTAGGATTCTATTGCATTGACAGGCCCATACTCTTCCTGTGCGCCATAACCAGTCAGAGCTGCAGTACGCCTATATGCAAATAGACCAGTGCAATATACTGTATGGATCTGTGCCCTTCAGCGGTTGTGATTAGATGAGCATGTTTTGAGATCAAAGAGAGAGATACATGTAAGGACGTGAACACATTTGTACATTTGTTCATATCCTTTGCTTGTAAGTGATTTATTAGCCCCGTTACAGATAATGTGTAGTCAGCAATGGAGGAGTGATTACCTCCTACAAGAGCACAAAACGTGTGCATTTCTAGACATTGTTGACCAATAAAATGTATAAAAATTCTAAAATAATTTATCTTTTGTCTCTCTGTGTTTTCATAATTTGCTGTCAATTAGCAAGTGGCTGAATCTCACAGGAGAAATCATCCGAGTGTGGGAAACAGTGCCCCTCTGTCTTAGTATGTGTAGTCCATGTATCTGATGCTATCTGGAACAAAAGAGTATGACATGTTGCCGCCATAGCATTTGATTGATTGATGCTAGCAAGCATTTGGCCTCCCTTGATCATTTTTCAAAATAAAATAATTAGCCAATCAGCGTTGAGCTGAGCTCAATTGTGGGTTGTCCTGGCACAGAAGAATGCCCCCCAAGGGAAGTCAGTTTGGATTTGCCTTACACCAATCAAGTCACATCCTAAGCTAAACGTCATCAAATCAAATCAAATGTTATTTGTCACATACACATGGTTAGCAGATGTTAATGCGAGTGTAGCGAAATGCTTGTGCTTCTAGTTCCGACAATGCAGTGATAACCAACAAGTGTTCTAACTAACAATTCCAAAACTACTGTCTTATACACAGTGTAAGGGGATAAAGAATATGTACATAAGGATATATGAATGAGTGATGGTACAGAGCAGCATACAGTAGATGGTATCGAGTACAGTATATACATATGAGATGAGAATGTAGACAAAGTAAACAAAGTGGCATAGTTAAAGTGGCTAGTGATACATGTATTACATAAGGATGCAGTCGATGATGTAGAGTACAGTATATACGTATGCATATGAGATGAATAATGTAGGGTAAGTAACATTATATAAGGTAGCATTGTTTAAAGTGGCTAGTGATATATTTACAACATTTCCCATCAATTCCCATTATTAAAGTGGCTGGAGTTGGGTCAGTGTCAATGACAGTGTGTTGGCAGCAGCCACTCAATGTTAGTGGTGGCTGTTTAACATTCTGATGGCCTTGAGATAGAAGCTGTTTTTCAGTCTCTCGGTCCCAGCTTTGATGCACCTGTACTGACCTCGCCTTCTGGATGATAGCGGGGTGAACAGGCAGTGGTTCGGGTGGTTGATGTCCTTGATGATCTTTATGGCCTTCCTGTAACATCGGGTGGTGTAGGTGTCCTGGAGGGCAGGTAGTTTGCCCCCGGTGATGCGTTGTGCAGACCTCACTACCCTCTGGAGAGCCTTACGGTTGAGGGCGGAGCAGTTGCCGTACCAGGCGGTGATACAGCCTGCCAGGATGCTCTCGATTGTGCATCTGTAGAAGTTTGTGAGTGCTTTTGGTGACAAGCCAAATTTCTTCAGCCTCCTGAGGTTGAAGAGGCGCTGCTGCGCCTTCTTCACGACGCTGTCAGTGTGAGTGGACCAATTCAGTTTGTCTGTGATGTGTATGCCGAGGAACTTAAAACTTGCTACCCTCTCCACTACTGTTCCATCGATGTGGATAGGGGGGTGTTCCCCCCTGTTTGTCAGTCAAACGTGTCTGTTTCTGGTCTGCTTGTGTTGATGTCCTGCAGTAGCTAGCTTGCTAAATCAGCCCTTTCCTAAGCCATGGATGGAGATTGGATTTGGACTTGGGGTTTTGACTGAATTCTCTGTACAGGCCAATGATTATGAAGGTGATTCTGATCTAACCATGAATTAATATATTGTGCCACTGGTCTGTGATGATTTAATTTCAATATGTAGTCTTAACTAGCTAGCTAACTTAGCTGATTCCTTTTTGCCCATGCATTTTAGCAAGGTAGCCTATGAAAACTAAAACTAAAAGAGTACTGTATGACATAACCATACACCATTTTGCAAACATGAAAGAAAGGAGAATGGCATTGGCATTCAACTAATCTACAAGTAGGGTGAGTCAACATTATTTTGTTTAACTTGCGCATGCATGCAAGCACGGACACACACACACACACACACAGACAGAAATCAGTACCATTGCAAGCCACATCATACAGAGCATTCTGAAAATATTCAGACCTCTTGACTTTATCCACATTTTGATACGTTACAGCCTTATTCTAAAATGTATTCAATGAATTGTGTTCCTCAATCTGTACACAATACCCCACAATGACAACATTAAAACAGATTTTTTTGATTTTTTTGCTAATTTATTAACAAAAACCTTATTTCCATACAGTACCAGTCAAATGTTTACTCTTTCTTACATTGTAGAATAATAGTGAAGACATCAAAACTATAAATAACAAATATGGAATCATGTAGCAACAAAAGAAATGTTAAACAAATCAAATATATATTTTATATTTGAGATTCTTCAAATTAGTCACCCTTTGCCTTGATGACAGCAATGCACACTCATGGCATTCTCTCAACCAGTTTCATGAGGTAGTCACCTGGAATGCATTTCAATTAACAGGTGTGCCTTGTTAAAAGTTTATTTGTGGAATTTCTTTCCTTCTTAATTAGTTCGAGCCAACCAGTTGAGTTGTGCCAAGGTAGGGGTGGTATACAGAAGATATATTTGGTAAAATACCAAGTCCATATGATGTTAAGAACAGCTCAAATAAGCAAAGAGAAAGAGAGTCCATCATTACTTTAAGACATCATGAAGGTCAGTCAATCCGGAAAATTTCAAGAACTTTGAACGTTTCTTTAAGTGCAGTCGCAAAAACCATCAGGAAAGGAAGACCCAGAGAAAGGAAGACCCAGAGTTACCTCTGCTGCTAAGTTAATTAGATTTAACAGCCTTTAACAGAAATTGCAGCCCAAGTAAATGCTTCACAGAGTTCATGTAACAGACACATCAACTGTTCAGAGGAGACTGCGTGAATCAGGTCTTCATGTTCGAATTTCTGCAAAGAAACCACGACTAAAGGATATCAATAAGAAGAAGAGACTTGCTTGGGCCAAGAAACATAAGCAATGGATATTAGCCTGGGGGAAATCTATCCTTGGTCTGATGAGACCAAATTTGAGATTACTGGTTCCAACCGCTGTGTGTTTGTGAGACACAGAGTAGGTGGACAGATGATCTCCGCATGTGTGGTTCCCACTGTGAAGCATTGAGGATGAGGAGTGATGGTGTGGGGGTGATGGTGTGGGGGTGCTTTGCTGGTGAAACTGTCAGTGATTTATTTAGAATTCAAGGCACACTTAACCAGCATGTCTACCACAGCATTCTGCAGCGATATGCCATCCCATCTGGTTTGTGCTTAGTGGGACTATCATTTGTTTTTGAACAGGACAATGACCCAACATACCTTCAGGCTGTGTAAGGGCTACAAATATAAAATATATTTAGATTTGTTTAACACTTTTTTGGTTACTACATGATTCCATATGTGTTATTTCATAGTTTTGATGTCTTCACTGTTATTCTACAATGTAGAAACCCTTGAATGAGTAGGTGTGTCCAAACTTTTGACTGATACTGTAAGTATTCAGACACTTTGCTATGAGACTTGAAATTGAGCTCAGGTGCATCCTGTTTCCATTGATTGATCATCCTTGAGATGTTTCTACAACTTGGAGTCCATCTGTGGTAAAATCAATTGATTGGACATGATTTGGAAAGGCACACAACTGTCTATATAATGATTAACAACTCATGGTGTAATTGTAACAACATACAGGAACTCAAGTCATTTAGTTCACCTGACCTAGAATGCAGACCATATTATCTCCCACGAGAATTCTATTCCGTTATTGTCACAGCCGTGTATATCCCCCTCGAGCCGATACCATGACGGCCCTCAAGGAACTTCACTGGACTTTATGCAAACTGGAAACCATATATCCTGAGGCTGCATTTATTGTAGCTGGGGACTTAACAAAGCTAATTTAAGAACAAGGCTATTTCAATTCTATCAGCATATCGTCTGTAGCACTCAAGCTGAAAAAACGCAGGACCACTGACCCTCCTTTCGGCAAATCTGACCACGACTCCATTTTGCTCCTCCCTTCCTATAGGCAGAATCTCAAACTTGAAGTACCCGTGCTAAGTGCTACTCAACGCTGGTCTGACAAATCAGAATCAACGTTTCAAGATTGTTTTGATCACGTGGACTGGGATGTTTCGGGTAGCCACAGAGAATAATATTGACGTATATGCTGACACGTTGAGTGTGTTTATAAGGAAGTGTATAGGAGATGTTGTACCCACTGTGACTATTAAAACCTACCCTAACCAGAACCGTGGATAGATGGCGGCATTCGCGCAAAACTGAAAGCATGAACCACTGCATTTAACCATGGAAAGGTGACTGGGAATATGGCTGTATACAAACAGTGCGGTTATTCCCTCCGCAAGGCAATCATACAAGCAAAATGTGATTATAGAGACAAAGTGGAGTCGCAATTCAAAGGCTCAGACACGAGATGTATGTGGCAGGGTCTACAGACTATCACAGGCTGCAAAAGGAAAACGAGCCACGTCACGGAAACCGACGTCTTGCTTCCAGACAAACTAAACACTTTCTTTGCCCGCTTTGAGGATAATAAAGTGCCACTGACGCGGCCCGCTACCAAGGACTGTGGGCTTTCCTTCTCCGTGGCCGACATGAGTAAGACATTTAAATGTATTAACCCTCGCGAGGCTGCCGGCCCAGACAGCATCCCTAGCCGCGTCCTCAGGGCATGCGCAGACCAGCTGCCTGGTGTGTTTATGGACATAGGCAATCTCTCCCTATCCCAGTCTGCTGTCCCCACATGCTTCAAGATGGCTTGGGGGTATATCTGTTAAGAAACCTTTTGGACCTAGACTTGGTGCTCCGGTACCGCTTTTTAGCGGCAGGGACTGGGAGACTATTCAGGATCAAGGGAAAGATTAACGGAGCAGAAAGACCCCTTGATGAAAACCTGCTCCAGAGAGCTCTGGACATCAGACTGGGGCAAAGGTTCACCATACAACAGGACAACGACCCTAACCACACAGCCAAGACAACGCAGGAGAGGCTTTGCGACAAGTCTCTGAATGTCCTTGAGTGGCCCAACCAGAGCCCCGTCTTGAAACCGATCGAAACATCTCTGGAGAGACCTGAAAATAGCTGTGCAGTGACGTGCCCCATCCAACCTGACAGAGCTAGAGAGGATCTGCAGAGAAGAATGGGAGAAACTCCCCAAATACAGGTGTGCCAAACTTATAGTGTCATACCCAATAATACTCGAGGCTGTAATTGCTGCCAAAGGTGCTTCAACAAAGTACTGAGTGCAGAGTCTGAATACTGTAAAATTTCAGTCTATTTTTATACATTTTGAAAAATGTTGAAAATGTTGCTTAGTCGTTATGGGGTATTGTTTGTAGATTGATGAGAATAAAACAAAATCCATTATAATCAGGGTGCACATGGGCGGGGTCCCAGGTCTCCTCCGAGCGCTTAAACCATTCGTCCACCGCAGGAGCTTCGATCTGGCTCTGATGCCAAGGTGCCAGAACCGGCTGATACGCCAGTATGCACTGGAAGGGAGAGAGGTTAGTGGAGGAGTGGCGAAGTGAGTTTTGGGCCATCTCTGCCCAGGTGATGAACGCCGCCCACTCCCACAGCCGGTCCTGGCAATATGACCGCAGAAACCTACCCACATCCTGGTTTACTCTCTCCACCTGCCCATTACTCTCGGGGTGAAAACCTGAGGTAAGGCTGACCGAGAACCCCCAGACGTTCCAGGAACCCTCTCCAGACCCTGTACATGAACTGGGGACCCCGATCAAAGACTATGTCCTCAGGTAACCCGTAGTGCCGGAAGACGTGAGTGAACAGGGCCTCCGCAGTCTGTAGGGCTGTAGGGAGACCGGGCAAAGGGATGAGACTGCAGGACTTAGAAAAACAATCCAAAACGACCAGGATGGTGGTGTTGCCCTGTGAGGGAGGAAGATCCGTCAGGAAGTCCACCGACAGGTGCAACCATGTAACCTCCCTCTGGGCAGGTGCCTGGGAGCCTTGCACTGGGTGCACACAGAGCAGGAGGAAACATAAACCCTCTCGTCCTTGGCCAAGGTGGACCACCAGTACCCACTAAGGCAACGCACTGTCCGACCGATGCCAGGGTGACCAGAGGGGGGTGACGTGTGGGCCCAATAGATCACATGGTCGCGGACAGCAGACGGAACGTACAGGCGCCCAGCTGAACACTGGGGGGGGAGTGGGCTCTGTGCGTAATGCCCGCTCGATGTCCGCGTCCAGCTCCCACACCACCGATGCCACCAGGCAAGAGGCCGGAAGTATGGGAGTGTGATCCATGGACCGCTCCTCTGTGTCATGCATCCGGCACAGTGCATCTGCCTTAGCATTCTGGGAACCTGGTCTTTTAGGACAGGGTGAAAACAAAACGGGTAAAGAACATGGCCCACCTTGCCTGGCGAGGGTTCAGTCTCCTCGCCGCCCTGATGTACTCCAGATTGCAGTGGTCATTCCAGATGAGAAATGTCTCCACGCCTTCAGAGCCTTGACAACAGCCAACAGCTCCCGGTCCCCCTGTGAGCTGTATCAGTGGTCTTGTATGTCTTCCATTTCCTTGCCCGGGAGGTGTGTTTGGGATCATTGTCATGCTGAAAGACCTAGCCACGTTTCATCTTCAATGCCCTTGCTGATGGTAGGCTTTGTTACTTTGGTCCCAGCTCTCTGCAGGTCATTCACTAGGTCTCCCGTGTGGTTCTGGGATTTTTGCTCACCGTTCTTGTGATCATTTTGACCCCAAGGGGTGAGATCTTGCGTGGAGCCCCAGATCGAGGGAGATTATCAGTGGTCTTGTATGTCTTCCATTTCCTAATAATTGCTTCCACAGTTGATTTCTTCAAACCAAGCTGCTTACCTATTGCAGATTCAGTCTTCCCAGCCTGGTGCAGGTCTATAATTTTGTTTCTGGTGTCCTTTGACAGCTCTTTGGTCTTGGCCATAGTGGAGTTTGGAGTGTGACTGTTTGAGGTTGTGGACAGGTGTCTTTTATACTGATAACCCCCCCTTAAAAGATTTAGATGCACTATTGTAAAGTGGCTGTTCCACTGGATGTCTTAAGGTGAACGCACCAATTTGTAAGTCGCTCTGGATAAGAGCATCTGCTAAATGACTTAAATGTAAATGATAACAAGTTCAAACAGGTGCCATTAATACAGGTAACGAGTGGAGGACAGAGGAGCCTCTTAAAGAAGAAGTTTAAGAGGTCTGTGAGAGCCAGAACAAGTCTGTGAGAGCCAGAAATCTTGCTTGTTTGTAGGTGACCAAATACTTATTTTCCACCATAATTTGCAAATAAATTCATTAAAAATCCTACAATGTGATTTTCTGGATTTTTTTATTTTAATTTTGTCTGTCATAGTTGAAGTGTACCTATGATGAAAATTACAGGCCTCTCTCATCTTTTTAAGTGGGAGAATTTGCACAATTGGTGGCTGACTAAATACTTTTTTGCCCCACTGTATGATTGACACATTGGTGCAGTTCACCCCTTACCTTGATACATTGTAGACTCCTATGATGCCATGTTTAAGAGCAGATTCACATCTAACACTATACAACCTAACACCACACGCTATATAACGCTGTACAATATTTTCGAAATTGTGGTAGAAAGTAAGATTACCTTATTTCACTTGGCTTAATTGGGGGGGAAACATTCTGGTTTCGGTAGATTGAAGTGAGGTACATTGAGTATGCAGACTTAACCAGAGCAATACCCAATTAAAATATCTGATTAGCCCAGAGGAGGCACACATGTTTAAAGCCACAGTTTTCAGTATTGATTTATGGTAAACTGAGGGATAAGGTTGGAGACATGTAGACAGAGCTGTGGATGCACGGATGGGCAGTCGATGATAGTTTTAAACACATTTAAAGCTGTACATTGCTTTCAAACAAACATAAACAATGCACTAATACAGGCTTAGTTATTGGTACCAAACTTGCATACAAGTTGGAGTTACCTTTGCAGTTCAAGTTCCCTGTGAAGAATGGATTTGTAGATGGAAGAGGAAAAGGATATTGATAACTACAAAGTTGAAATATGTCTGAAATCATGCCATGTGTTGATGAAATTAGTAACCAGTGTTGTGGCTGACCTTCCTGATATCCACTCTAGCACAGGTGGGATTGTTAAGAAAAGCATAGCAATATCATAGTTCCATAGTCTTAACGTGTGCACGGTGACCGTGGTAGAGCTGTATGCCCTCCATACCTGTGCATATCTAATTCCTGGTCACACATGTACTTTGATGTCACGCCCTGACCTTAGAGAGGCTTTTCATGTCTCTATTTTGGTTTGGTCAGGGTGTGACTTGGGTGGGCATTCTATGTTCTGTTTTCTATGTTTTTGTATTTCTATGTTTTGGCCGGGTATGGTTCTCAATCAGGGACAGCTGTCTATCGTTGTCTCTGATTGGGAATCATACTTAGGCAGCTTTCTCCTTTTGTCATTGAGGGAAGTTGTCTGTGTTAGGGGCACTATTGCCCTTGTAAGCGGTACGGTCGTTTTTGTTATTTATTGTTTTGTTGGCGACATTTGACTAAATAAAAGAAAATGTACGCTCATCACGCTTAGCTTTGGTCCACTTATTCTTTCCAGGGAGACGCCCGTGACATTAGACCAGTGACCCATGACTCAAGATATAGTGAGTGCAATCTAGGAAAATTGTCTTAGACACAGTATACACAAACATACAAATTATTTTGGTGGAGTTTCCCTTTAACCTAACCCTTGTACCTAAACAATATCAACCCCCATTCCTAACCTTAAGTTTTCGTTCTGCCACTTCCTTTTGACATAGTTTAAAAACCCATGTATGGAATGCTTGCTTCAACAAGGGGAATACATGTGTAGAGTAGGTGTACATTAAGTTCCTAAAATGTGTGGTCTTTCTGATCTTTTAAATAATTGATTGTGCCTCTCTCAGGTTGGATACCCTTTAACCCTGATGGCACCCCGAACAACATCACCCAGGTCAACAAAAGCCAGGCTAACATCCCTCAGGCCAATGACAGTCAGGCCTCCGTCACCCAGGCCAACGTCACCCAGGCCAACATCACCCAGGCAGACGTCACCCAGGCAAACTACAGGCAGACTGACGTGTCCCAGGCCAACGTCACCCAGGCAAACTACAGGCAGACCGACGTGTCCCAGGCCAACGACAACCAGGCCAACGTCTCCCAGGTGAACAATAGCCCAGACAACATCACACTCAGATACCCCCCCATGACTCCGGACAGCCCGGATGACACTGTCACCCTGAACTCAATCTCAGTTGACTCCCTATCCCCCCCGACAAAGGGAGGAAGAAGGATGAAGAAGACATGAATGTTTAGTGCCTTGGAGCATTTTCACAAATCCACATCTGATTCTGATCTTTGTGTTTAGTACCTTTATTGGCACTAAAATATGTAAATTAAAAATGAAACAAAGTCTTGCTCTAACAAATCTTGGTAGCTGCCTGAGGTGGGTGTAGGAACAGTGAAAATATATTAAGATGACGTTTTTAGATCAGAAGTAGTTGAGTACATAAGGCTCCGTAACTGCAACAGAGTGATACTTCTGAAGATGTAAGATAAGTTGGGCAGTATGTGAAGGTGCACTCAAGAACAGTATTTCCCTCCCTTGTCTGTCTCTGATAGCTGTCTCCCCTTCTCTTGGCTCTTTGAACTCTGTGGCTCATTCAATGCCTCAGCTAGCCTCACAGTTGCATTCCCAAGCAGGAAATCTGTAGATGATTGGTGTTTGTAGTTAAGGTCATCTTGTCTTTTTGTAGTTGAAAGGGAACTTAGTCATTCTGCTTTTGATATTGCAGTGTGCACAATGGAGTATGGCCAGTGAAGTCCGTGATCGGGGAAAGGTTGGGCCAGGCAAGGCACAGAAAGAGAAAATAAATGTGATCGTCTAACCTACTGTACGTATTATTGAAGATCATTGGCTGTTTATAAGAAAAATCACAATATCCCATGATTAGGACCTTGTGTTTTGTGCAATCATTTCACATAGCCTGAGGATGGTTTAAATAAAGGTACAAGTACAGGCATTTCACATGATTTCACAAAACACAGGGTCGTACCCATGATTTCCCAATAGCAGTGGTACATAAAGGTGACGGACCCCATACACTTTCCACAAATTCCTCGTTTTGCCAAGTTCTCCATATGGTACATTGCTCTCCGTTACTGTTTTTTGTATGGTCATTAGCAGGGTATACATGAGGCCAATTTTAGCTTCAAGACACAGGCAAAAAATGAAATAATATATTGTGCTGATTCATTGGTATATTGAACCATATCGCACGCCGTAGTTTAAAAACTCAGTGTGGATAGTGTTAACAATAACATTTTGGGATTCTGCCATCTATGCACCTTCCCCATTGTATCTCAGCTTATACATTTGATTAATTTATGTTTTTTTCTTTGCAGTGGGATGACGTTTGGCCAATTTGCTGTAGTGGTGGCGACTACAGTAGTAATGGTGGTAGTAATGGCATATAGTCCACTTAAATATTTTGTCTTGCCCATTCACCCTCCGAATGGCACACATACACAATCCATGTCTCAAGGCTTAAAAATCCTCCCCTTTAACAAGTGACATCAATAAGGGATCATAGCTTTAACCTGGTCAGTCTGTCATGGAAAGAGCAGGTGTTCTTGATGTTTTGTACACTCAGTGTGTACACAATGACTCTACAAGAATATACATGAAAAATGTCATGAGGTAAGTACAATTACATATGTCTGCCTCACTCTCAGAGAAAAAAGTAGCACTGCAAGGTTTTACACAGTCAAATGTGACAAACAAAGAACTGTACAAATAATATATTTGTGACATGAATATTTAAAAATAAATATATTTAAACATTTATCAATAGAATAATATGACAGTACAATAATATGAGATATAGGGTCTGGTCAAAAGTAGTGCACTTGGGAATAGGGTGCCATTTGGGATGAGACCTAACTCTAACCAAACACTATCGCATGAAGCCAGATTTATGATGATTTGAATTTGTATGTTAATATACGGGACACAAACATATTCCAACTAAACAATGGATATAAGGTGTTTTGCAACTAACCAGTATAAAATCTAGGAATGAGTTATATTTTACAAACACATAAAGGTACCCACAAGCATAATATTTCTGATGGAAATAAACTCTTCAATTGTTGACCACCGTATTCCCTCCTTAGGTTTTATTACGCCATTGTTTATAAACACCAAAGAAAGCTCAATCATATGTTTAACATTGTGTGGAAGTCATGGACTTTCAGTCCTTACATCTAAAGTGCTGTTTAAGAATTTAAGAGGGCTTACATTTTCCCAGGACCATCCTTCCTCTGTAGCCAAAAATAAGTGTCTGGGGCTGAGCGGTACAGAGAATTTAATTAAATGAGTCCCCCTTAAATGAAAGGGTGGTACTGTGGGGGACAGATTCACAGCTGCATGGAGTGGGCTTTTGGTGAAGGTAGATGGTATGACAGCTGTCTTCTGAAGCAACTCTTCCTGCTCTCAGGAAGGGAACCTGAACTGCACTTGTCTATTACATAGTAAGAAAAACAACAAACAAAAAACAAAAAGCCTAATAAAATCTATTGAAGCCATAGTAAGCCATCTGTAATGAATGTATGTACATGTAAAAGACAGTTATTTGAAATGTCAACTACGCACAAAAAACAAATAACAATGTAAAAACTATGGTAACTCATAAAAGCTCAAGGCAACGAAACAACATCAGTATAATTAAAAGGCACTGTAGTACCTAGGTTGCTCCCTCTTCTGCCTCCTCTTCATCATCACCACTGCTAATGTAGTCATATCCCTTCTGTTCCTCCTCATCCCCATCTAAAAGAAGAGAGGAGTTCAGACCCAAAGCAGTCTTGCAAAGCAGTCTTGAACATTTGCCTGAGTAACTTAAGCCTCCCCCAAATTTCTGCGAGTCTCAGTAGACCTGTGTGTCCTTCTGCAGAATGTCCTGTACTATAGGTACGAAAGAAAGACATCAAATTATTAACATACAGATACAAAATCACAAGATTGATCAAATAAATACATTAACTTGGTGGGAATTGACAGAACAATATCGGGATTTGTGTGAAATCAAACTAGCTGAAAAATGGTGGGTATGAGAGGAACCTGCCATCACTTGAAATCTGGGTCCTAAGGACCAACGCAAAGCTGTTCAGAGAGGAACAGTGCTGGGCCATCTCCCTAACCAGAATTGTTTTCTCCCCCAAGGAGCATGCTCCGCACGTGCTGATCGTGGACCTTTTTCTTGGTCAGGGTTGTAACAGATGATCCTGGAACAATTACAACCACATGAATTATGTATGGCCCAAAGAAAACTCCAGCATTCGCTAATTACATTTCAAACACGTACAACTGCTATGGATTTCCCAAGGCCAGATCTGCACTTAGGAACCACTCTCAGGATCAACCAGATTCCCCTCAACGATTTTAGGGAGTGCGCACAGGTGTCTATTCTGTGTTGAGAGGTTAACAAAGAAATATGTACACCTATATCAAATCAAAATCAAATCATATGCACGTGTTTACCAGATGTTATTGTGGGTGTAGCAAAATGCTTGCGATTTTAGCTCCAACAGTGCAGAAATATCTAACAATTTCCCAGCAATACAACACATCTAAAGTAAAGGAATGGAATTAAGAATATATAAATAGTTGGATAAGAAATGTCTGTCCCGTTCATATAAAGGATTGGGAGACATGCAGGAATGTGTAACAGTTTGTTCTATTACTACCCAAATTACAGCATGCCCTGTTAACTTCTTCGATATAGGGGGCGCTCTTTTAATTTTTGGATAAAAAAACGTTCCCGTTTTAAACAAGATATTTTGTCACGAAAAGATGCTCGACTATGCATATAATTGACAGCTTTGGAAAGAAAACACTCTGACGTTTCCAAAACTGCAAAGATATTATCTGTGAGTGCCACAGAACTGATGCTACAGGCGAAACCAAGATGAAATTTCAAACAGGAAATGCCCCAGATTTTGAAGGCGCTGTGTTCCAATGTCTCCTTATATGGCTGTGAATGCGCAAGGAATGAGCCTACACTTTCTGTCGTTTCCCCAAGGTGTCTGCAGCATTGTGACGTATTTGTAGGCATATCATTGGAAGATTGACCATAAGAGACTACATTTACCAGGTGCTCGCTTTCCGGGTTGGAGCGAGCGGTCGCATCTGCACTCGGTCCGCAGGTAGTATTACATTTCATTACATTTCATTATAGTACAACGGTTTGATTTGTCTAATCTTAGCAATTTCTTCTTAGCTAGCTACATAGCCGTCTTTGTTTCATAGATAATTGCGTAATTATCGTATTTCGTCGTCCTAACGCAGTCTACACTGCCCTGCAGCTAGCCAGCTAGCTAACGTCCACCGTTAGCTAGTCCACCGTCTACCGATTAGCAGCACAACTATTACACTCAACTGAACGACTTGATTAGTGTAGTGTTAGCTAGCTACATAGTTGTCTTTGCTGTCTTCGTATCCAAGATAATTGTGTAGTTTAGAGTGTGTAGTTTTAGAGTGATTATCTTAATTTACCGAGGTTAGCTAGCCAGCTATTTGTCGTCCTTAACGTAGGAGACACTGCTAGCTAGCCAACAGCTAGCCAACGTCTACCGAACAGAACTTCCGCACTCAACAATCCGGTCGCATTTCGCTTCGCTCCACAGGTAGTATCACATTTTTTATTTCATTTCATTACAGTACAACGGCTTGATTTGTTTGATCGTAGCTAGCTACATAGCTAGCTACATAGCCGTCTTTGTATCAAAGATAATTGTGTAGTCTTGAGCGATTTCCTAGGTTAGCTAGCCAGCTATTGTCGTTCTTTTAACGCAACGTAACGTAATCAACACTGCTAGCTAGCCAGCTAGCCCCGAATAGCAGCACAGTAGCACAGTAGAAACTATTCCACTCAACGGAACGACTTGATTAGTGTAGTGTCAACAACGCAGACACTGCCAGCTAGCCTACATAGTCAACAACGCAGCCTCTGCCAGCTAGCCTACTTCAGCAGTACTGTATCATTTTAATCATTTTAGTCAATAAGATTCTTGCTACGTAAGCTTAACTTTCTGAACACTCGAGACGTGTAGTCCACTTGTCATTCCAATCTCCTTTGCATTAGCGTAGCCTCTTGTGTAGCCTGTCAACTATGTGTCTGTCTATCCCTGTTCTCTCCTCTCTGCACAGACCATACAAACGCTCCACACCGCGTGGCCGCGGCCACCCTAATCTGGTGGTCCCAGCGCACGACCCACGTGGAGTTCCAGGTCTCCGGTAGCCTCTGGAACTGCCGATCTGCGGCCAACAAGGCAGAGTTCATCTCAGCCTATGCCTCCCTCCAGTCCCTCGACTTCTTGGCACTGACGGAAACATGGATCACCACAGACAACACTGCTACTCCTACTGCTCTCTCTTCGTCTGCCCACGTGTTCTCGCACACCCCGAGAGCTTCTGGTCAGCGGGGTGGTGGCACCGGGATCCTCATCTCTCCCAAGTGGTCATTCTCTCTTTCTCCCCTTACCCATCTGTCTATCGCCTCCTTTGAATTCCATGCTGTCACAGTTACCAGCCCTTTCAAGCTTAACATCCTTATCATTTATCGCCCTCCAGGTTCCCTCGGAGAGTTCATCAATGAGCTTGATGCCTTGATAAGCTCCTTTCCTGAGGACGGCTCACCTCTCACAGTTCTGGGCGACTTTAACCTCCCCACGTCTACCTTTGACTCATTCCTCTCTGCCTCCTTCTTTCCACTCCTCTCCTCTTTTGATCTCACCTCTCACCTTCCCCCTACTCACAAGGCAGGAAATACGCTCGACCTCATCTTTACTAGATGCTGTTCTTCCACTAACCTCATTGCAACTCCCCTCCAAGTCTCCGACCACTACCTTGTATCCTTTTCCCTCTCGCTCTCATCCAACACTTCCCACACTGCCCCTACTGGATGGTATCGCGCCGTCCCAACCTTCGCTCTCTCTCCCCGCTACTCTCTCCTCTTCCATCCTATCATCTCTTCCCTCTGCTCAAACCTTCTCCAACCTATCTCCTGATTCTGCCTCCTCAACCCTCCTCTCCTCCCTTTCTGCATCCTTTGACTCTCTATGTCCCCTATCCTCCAGGCCGGCTCGGTCCTCCCCTCCCGCTCCGTGGCTCGACGACTCATTGCGAGCTCACAGAACAGGGCTCCGGGCAGCCGAGCGGAAATGGAGGAAAACTCGCCTCCCTGCGGACCTGACATCCTTTCACTCCCTCCTCTCTACATTTTCCTCTTCTCTCTCTGCTGCTAAAGCCACTTTCTACCACTCTAAATTCCAAGCATCTGCCTCTAACCCTAGGAAGCTCTTTGCAACCTTCTCCTCCCTCCTGAATCCTCCTCCCCCCTCCTCCCTCTCTGCAGATGACTTCGTCAACCATTTTGAAAAGGAGGTCGACGACATCCGATCCTCGTTTGCTAAGTCAAACGACACCGCTGGTTCTGCTCACACTGCCCTACCCTGTGCTCTGACCTCTTTCTCCCCTCTCGCTCAAGATGAAATCTCGCGTCTTGTGACGGCCGGCCGCCCAACAACCTGCCCACTTGACCCTATCCCCTCCTCTCTTCTCCAGACCATTTCCGGAGACTTTCTCCCTTACCTCACCTCGCTCATCAACTCATCCCTGACCTCTGGCTACGTCCCTTCCGTCTTCAAGAGAGCGAGAGTTGCACCCCTTCTGAAAAAACCTACACTCGATCCCTCCGATGTCAACAACTACAGACCAGTATCCCTTCTTTCTTTTCTCTCCAAAACTCTTGAACGTGCCGTCCTTGGCCAGCTCTCCCGCTATCTCTCTCAGAATGACCTTCTTGATCCAAATCAGTCAGGTTTCAAGACTAGTCATTCAACTGAGACTGCTCTTCTCTGTATCACGGAGGCGCTCCGCACTGCTAAAGCTAACTCTCTCTCCTCTGCTCTCATCCTTCTAGACCTATCGGCTGCCTTCGATACTGTGAACCATCAGATCCTCCTCTCCACCCTCTCCGAGTTGGGCATCTCCGGCGCGGCCCACGCTTGGATTGCGTCCTACCTGACAGGTCGCTCCTACCAGGGGCGTGGCGAGAATCCGTCTCCACACCACGTGCTCTCACCACTGGTGTCCCCAGGGCTCTGTTCTAGGCCCTCTCCTATTCTCGCTATACACCAAGTCACTTGGCTCTGTCATAACCTCACATGGTCTCTCCTATCATTGCTATGCAGACGACACACAATTAATCTTCTCCTTTCCCCCTTCTGATGACCAGGTGGCGAATCGCATCTCTGCATGTCTGGCAGACATATCAGTGTGGATGACGGATCACCACCTCAAGCTGAACCTCGGCAAGACGGAGCTGCTCTTCCTCCCGGGGAAGGACTGCCCGTTCCATGATCTCGCCATCACGGTTGACAACTCCATTGTGTCCTCCTCCCAGAGCACTAAGAACCTTGGCGTGATCCTGGACAACACCCTGTCGTTCTCAACTAACATCAAGGCGGTGGCCCGTTCCTGTAGGTTCATGCTCTACAACATCCGCAGAGCACGACCCTGCCTCACACAGGAAGCGGCGCAGGTCCTAATCCAGGCACTTGTCATCTCCCGTCTGGATTACTGCAACTCGCTGTTGGCTGGGCTCCTGCCTGTGCCATTAAACCCCTACAACTCATCCAGAACGCCGCAGCCCGTCTGGTGTTCAACCTTCCCAAGTTCTCTCACGTCACCCCGCTCCTCCGCTCTCTCCACTGGCTTCCAGTTGAAGCTCGCATCCGCTACAAGACCATGGTGCTTGCCTACGGAGCTGTGAGGGGAACGGCACCTCAGTACCTCCAGGCTCTGATCAGGCCCTACACCCAAACAAGGGCACTGCGTTCATCCACCTCTGGCCTGCTCGCCTCCCTACCACTGAGGAAGTACAGTTCCCGCTCAGCCCAGTCAAAACTGTTCGCTGCTCTGGCCCCCCAATGGTGGAACAAACTCCCTCACGACGCCAGGACAGCGGAGTCAATCACCACCTTCCGGAGACACCTGAAACCCCATCTCTTTAAGGAATACCTAGGATAGGATAAAGTAATCCCTCTCACCCCCTTAAAAGATTTAGATGCACTACTGTTCCACTGGATGTCATAAGGTGAATGCACCAATTTGTAAGTCGCTCTGGATAAGAGCGTCTACTAAATGACTTAAATGTAAATGTAAATGTTTGTGTCCTCCGTTGCAATTATTGCGTAATCTCCAGCTGCGTGCATTTTTCCATTTGCTTCAGAGGAGAAACCCAACTGCCACGAATGACTTATCATCGAATAGATATGTGAAAAACACCTTGAGGATTGATTCTAAACAACGTTTGCCATGTTTCTGTCGATATTTTGGAGTTAATTTGGAAAAAAGTTTGGCGTTGTAATGACTGAATTTTCAGGGTTTTTTCTTAGCCAAACGTGATGAACAAAACGGAGTGATTTCTCCTACACAAATAATCTTTTTGGAAACACTGAACATTTGCTATCTAACTGAGAGTCTCCTCATTGAAAACATCTGAAGTTCTTCAAAGGTAAATGATTTTATTTGAATGCTTTTCTTGTTTTTGTGAAAATGTTGCCTGCTGAATGCTAGGCTTAATGCTATGCTAGCTATCAATACTCTTACACAAATGCTTATGTAGCTATGGTTGAAAAGCATATTTTGAAAATCTGAGATGACAGTGTTGTTAACAAAAGGCTAAGCTTGTGAGCCAATATATTTATTTCATTTCATTTGCGATTTTCATGAATAGTTAACGTTGCGTTATGCTAATGAGCTTGAGGCTATGATTACGCTCCCGGATACGGGATTGCTCGACGCAAAAAGTTAAGGCACGGGACAAAGACCAAACAAACACGTATACAAAACACAGAGTTGAGACCCAAACAAAAGAGTGAGGAGTACCTTGAAAAAATACACGGGACGAGACCTGAAAACACAAGCGTACAATGATACAATACGGGACGAGACCCGTAATCATCTGCACACTACAAGCGACACGAAAGCCTAAACAACAAGGCACATGTACTCACATGACCAACGGACATGCGAACAATAATCAACAGCCCAATGGTGAACCAAAGGCACATTTATACAAATATAAATCAGTGAGGAAATGGGGACCAGGTGTGTGCGTAATGGCACAGTTCAGTGCCTAGAGGCCGGTGATGTAGACCTCCGAAACTGGTGCACGGAATGAGCAACAGTACCAAGGGTTCTGTGACGATCTCAGAGCGGCATAGACTAAGATACAGTAGACTAGAATAGAATACAGTATATACATATGAGATGAGTAATGCAAAATATGTAAACATTATTCAAGTGTTAAAGTGACTAGTGTTCCATTTATTAAAGTGGCCATTGATTTGAAATCAATGTATATATGCATCCTGTAATGTGCTAGTGATGGCTATTTAACAGTCTGATGGCCTTGCGATAGAAGCTGTTTTTCAGTCTCTCGGTCCCAGCTTTGATGCACCTGTACTGACCTCATCTTCTGGATGATAGTGGGGTGAACAGGCTGTTGTCCTTGATGATCTTTTTGACCTTTCTGTGACATCGGGTGCTGTAGGTGTCCTGTAGGGCAGGTAGTTTACCCCCACAACTGCGGTTGTGGGCGTTGCAGTTGCCATACCAGGTGGTGATACAGCCCGACAGGATGCTCTCAATTGTGCATCTGTAAAGTTTGTGAGGGTTTTAGGTGCCAAGCCAAATTTCTTCAGCCTCATGAGGTTGAAGAGGCGTTGTTGCGACTTCTTCTCCACACTGTCTGTGTGGGTGGACCATTTCAGTTTGTCAGTGATGTGTACGCCAAGGAACTTGATAGATTTTTATGCATAATTTAGAGTTATTAATGTAACTTTATTTGTTCTATATGTTTGGATTTTTAATACATTGTAAGGCTGCATGATGAGACTAATGATGATTTGAATAAAGTTGCTTGAAAGTCATGAGCTGTGCAGGCTGTACACACTTCATCAGTCTCACATTCACGATTTGACAAGCACTTGATAATGCCTCAAATTTCACGGTGGCATCCCCTTTGTGTGACCGTTATGCACCCTAAAAAATCCAGGCCTTTTGCACCCAGTGGCATTTGTGCACTTGGCCCGGATTGCTGCGTTGTGCTCTTCTCCCTGAGTGCTGCGTGCTCTGAAACACATCTCACTCACATGGCTCTCCATCACCTGATCGGGTCTTTCTCACAGGCTACAAATGAAAACAGGCACATCGGGAACGCAACTGCACGTGTCCTTATCCAATTCCGAGGTGCATATTGAATATATTGGAAGAACTGTCCACATTAAATTTTGTCAGCCAACAAGGTGAGTAGGCCTAACAAACAGCAAAAGCACAAGCCTATGTCCATCTACTATCCCCCATAGTACTATTCTATTCTGTCCGAGAAATTAATATTCCAAACATATTCTGCCACAGTTGGAGATACGATAGATCTCAAATTAATCCAACCACTGGCATCAAAAAATATTTTTCACAATGTGGCTGACACATCAAATCAGTATGATTAGCTTAAAATATTGATAAACTATTCAGCTATTTCTTCACATTATAAGCTCACCAATGTGCATATGACAGTAGGCTATAGGGAAAACACCATTATCAAAAGTGACAGAAAATGTGATCATGCATGAAATGCTTTTATTATGAACTTGAAACTCATGCGCTGCTTATGTATGCCAGTTAGGCTCTACACCCTTTGATTTAATTTATACATTTCACATTTTTGTTATATTTTTTTTTACCTCTTTTTATCCCCCATTTCATGGTATCCAATTGATAGTTACAGTCTTGTCCCATCCCTGGTAATTCCCGTACAGACTCGGGAGAGGCGAAGAAACACAACCAAGCCAAGCAACACTGCTTTTTGACACAATGCCCGCTTAACCCGGAAGCCAGCTACACCATTGTCTCGGAGGAAACACCGTACACCTGGCGACCGTGTCAGCGTGCACTGCGCACGGCCCACCACAGGAGTCGCTAGTGAGCGATGGGACAAGAACATTCCTGCTGGCCCTATCCTCCCCTAACCCGGACGACGCTGGGCCAATTGTGCGCCGCCCCATGGGTCTCCCAGTTGCGATCGGCTGCGACCGAGCCTGGACTCGAACCAGTATCTCTAGTGGCACAGGTTAGCACTGCGCCACTCGGGAGGCCATTCTACACCCCGTTTAAAGCGGATTAATGTGCTTCATTTTAAGAAGTTATTTGTCCACTTTAGTTGTGATACAAACCTTATCAAAACATATAGGCCTATTGGCTAGGCTACATGAGGTGTGCGAATATGAAAAGGCATTGTTTCTTTCCTTATGCTGGGCATCATTCATAAGTGATAATATATCATTCACAAGTGATAGGCTAATATTGTCACCCATCAGGCTATTCTTGAATTAATATTGTCTTTACATATACTAAATAACATGTGTGTCTCGAAATAGGGGCAGCGGGAAAAGCACATGTCATCTATGCTTTTAAATAGAGAATGGAGGTGTCACGCCCTGACCTTAGAGATCATATTAATTCTCTATTTGGTTAGGTCACGGTGTGACTAGGGTGGGCAATCTATGTTTTGTATTTCTTTTTTGGCCTGGTATGGTTTCCAATCAGAAGCAGCTGTCTATCGTTGTCTCTGATTGGGGATCATATTTAGGCAGCCTTTTCACACCTGTCGTTTGTGGGATCTTGTTTTTGTGTAGCTGCCTGTGAATAACCCAGAATGTTACATTTCGTTTTCTCCTGTATTGTTTTTGATGAGTTGCATATTTATTAAACAGATGGAACTGTAAGTACGCTGCCAAACTTACCCTAGTAAAACTGACTATCCTCATGTCATCCACAAAATAGCTTCCAACACTCTACTCCGCAAACTGGATGCAGTCTATCACGGACTCACATTTAGTTACCAAATCACCTTATACCACCCACCACTGCGACCTGTATGCTCTAGTCGGCTGGCCCTCGCTACATATTCGTCGCCAGACCCACTGGCTCCTGGTCATCTATATGTCTATGCTAGGTAAAGCTCCGCCTTATCTCAGTTCACTGGTCACGATAACAACAGCCACCCGTAGCACATGTTCCAGCAGGTTTATCTCACTGATCATCCCCAAAGCCAACACCTCATTTGGCCGCCTTTCCTTCCAGTTCTCTGCTGCCAGTGACTGGAACGAATTGCAAAAAATTGGAGACTTTTATTTCGCTCACCAACTGTAAACATCAACTATCTGAGCAGCTAACCGATCGCTGCAGCTGTACATAATCCATCTGTAAATAGCCCACCCAATCTATCTCATCCCCATACTGTTTAAAAAAAACTTTTCTGCTCTTTTGCACACCAGTATCTCTACTTGCACATCATCATCTGCTCATTTATCACTCCAGTGTTAATCTGCTAAATTGTAATTATTCGCTCCTATGGCCTATTTATTGCCTTACCTCCTCATGCCCTTTGCACACTGTATATAGACTTTCTTTTTTTCTACTGTGTCATTGACTTGTTTATTGTGTTATTGGCTTGTTTATTGTTTACTCCATGTGTAACTCTGTGTTGTTGTCTGTGTCACACTGCTTTGCTTTATCTTGGCCAGGTCGCAGTTGCAAATGAGAACTTGGTTAAATAAAGGTGTAAAAACACAAGTTAAGGCCATGTAACCTGAGTTGAATGCTGCGTAAGGTGCACATGTATAGTACATAAACAGATGTATGCGCCATATATTTGTGGTGGACACTTGTTGCGGCCACATGATAATGTTTTGGTATGTCACAAAATCATGTTACGACCACACGATATTCAAGTCTTGCTAAGTGGATGGTCTCTACAGAAGGTGTAAATGGTTGCAAATACTTGCATAGTAGCAATATCATAAATAGATAGTGTCAATATAAATAAAATATACAGTATGTACAATATTAATAACGATATCAGTGATAGATGAGGTAGTTATATACATACAATCAGGGGTAAAGTGGCTGAGCAGCAGAATTTAAAAAATTGTAGCCGCAACGTAGGAGAGAGTCATTTGACTAGAGGCACTGCAGGTAGAGCTGATCCAGACTGTGGTGGAGCTTGTGCATGGTCCTCCAGGCACAATACCAGAGCACAAACTTGTTCTTGTTTTGGCCACTGCAGTTATCACAATTCAGGTCCACATGTGTTTCCCCAACTCCGTAGTTGGTGAAGAAATGGTGATGTAGTTGATGACTGCGCTGCTGCCTTCTTCAATCAAGTAGTTGACTTGTTGTGGTATTCCTTCACAGCAGACACCAAACAACCAACACTTGCGAGGCGTTAAATTGTAGATTGGACCTGGCTGCATAGGTTCAGAAGGGTAGTGCAGCTGCAAACAACAAAAGAACATTAAGATCATTTACAATTAATTGTCTCACCCCTGTCAATCTGTCTTTTCTCCGCTCAGTGAAATGTATTTGCCTGCCTCTCAAATATGTACATAGAGTGCCTTGCGAAAGTATTCGGCCCCCTTGAACTTTGCGACCTTTTGCCACATTTCAGGCTTCAAACATAAAGATATAAAACTGTATTTTTTTTGTGAAGAATCAACAACAAGTGGGACACAATCATGAAGTGGAACGACATTTATTGGATATTTCAAACTTTTTTAACAAATCAAAAACTGAAAAATTGGGCGTGCAAAATGATTCAGCCCCCTTAAGTTAATACTTTGTAGCACCACCTTTTGCTGCGATTACAGCTGTAAGTCGCATGGGGTATGTCTCTATCAGTTTTGCACATCGAGAGACTGAATTTTTTTCCCATTCCTCCTTGCAAAACAGCTCGAGCTCAGTGAGGTTGGATGGAGAGCATTTGTGAACAGCAGTTTTCAGTTCTTTCCACAGATTCTCGATTGGATTCAGGTCTGGACTTTGACTTGGCCATTCTAACACATGGATATGTTTATTTTTGAACCATTCCATTGTAGATTTTGCTTTATGTTTTGGATCATTGTCTTGTTGGAAGACAAATCTCCGTCCCAGTCTCAGGTCTTTTGCAGACTCCAGGTTTTCTTCCAGAATGGTCCTGTATTTGGCTCCATCCATCTTCCCATCAATTTTAACCATCTTTCCTGTCCCTGCTGAAGAAAAGCAGGCCCAAACCATGATGCTGCCACCACCATTTTTGACAGTGGGGATGGTGTGGTCAGGGTGATGAGCTGTGTTGCTTTTACGCCAAACATAACGTTTTGCATTGTTGCCAAAAAGTTCAATTTTGGTTTCATCTGACCAGAGCACCTTCTTCCACATGTTTGGTGTGTCTCCCAGGTGGCTTGTGGCAAACTTTAAACGACACTTTTTATGGATATCTTTAAGAAATGGCTTTCTTCTTGCCACTCTTCCATAAAGGCCAGATTTGTGCAATATACAACTGATTGTTGTCCTATGGACAGAGTCTCCCACCTCAGCTGTAGATCTCTGCAGTTCATCCAGAGTGATCATGGGCCTCTTGGCTGCATCTCTGATCAGTCTTCTCCTTGTATGAGCTGAAAGTTTAGAGGGACGGCCAGGTCTTGGTAGATTTGCAGTGGTCTGATACTCCTTCCATTTCAATATTATTGCTTGCACAGTGCTCCTTGGGATGTTTAAAGCTTGGGAAATCTTTTTGTATCCAAATCCGGATTTAAACTTCTTCACAACAGTATCTCGGACCTGCCTGGTGTGTTCCTTGTTCTTCATGATGCTCTCTGCGCTTAACGGACCTCTGAGACTATCACAGTGCAGGTGCATTTATACGGAGACTTGATTACACACAGGTGGATTGTATTTATCATCATTAGTCATTTAGGTCAACATTGGATCATTCAGAGATCCTCACTGAACTTCTGGAGAGAGTTTGCTGCACTGAAAGTAAAGGGGCTGAATAATTTTGCACGCCCAATTTTTCAGTTTTTGATTTGTTAAAAAAGTTTGAAATATCCAATAAATGTCGTTCCACTTCATGATTGTGTCCCACTTGTTGTTGATTCTTCACAAAAAAATACAGTTTTATATCTTTATGTTTGAAGCCTGAAATGTGGCAAAAGGTCGCAAAGTTCAAGGGGGCCGAATACTTTTGCAAGGCACTGTGTATATATATATTTTTTTTAAATGATTTTTGTATATTTTTTTGTGTATATTTATCTATCCATCTATGTTCTTAATCAGTATAAAGGAGGACGTGTTGTTTACTTGTTAAGCAAAATCAAAGCTATAATGCATCCTGATGTCTTTGCTTGCTGGTTCAGTAGGGCCCCACAGAGACAACTACAGGTCTTGACAGGTGGTCTTGCAGTCAGCAACCATCGTCTTGTAGCCAGACCGCTCACTCTGAACAAGCAGGAGATGCTGCTCTTGCTTCTTCAGCTTGGCTGACTTAACAGCTTCTGGCAGATTGGCAGATCTGAAAACCTGAGAGTTGTTCCTCTGGCACTGCCAGCACAGGTCTGTCCTCAGCTTCGTGCTTGAGATGTGGGGCAGCAATTTTCTCCACAGATTCCTGAAGGACAACCGCCCGACTACACGTACCTCTGGAAAATACAGAAAAAATGTGAGGTCAATAAAAGTAGTGCCAATCATGTTGGAGGTCAATTAAATAATAATAATCAAAAAGTGTTGTCATCGATTCCTTGTAGAGACGCCACACTGCTGCTTTTGTCACATGGGATGGCAGCAGCTTTCCAGCAAAACGTTTGTGTCCTGGGTGGTGTCCTGGTAATACTATTCCACTATCCTCTGCGTAGTTGTTGATGAAGTTCACCACTCGCAGCAAGTCCTCGTGCTTTAGGTGTAACCAGCCAGCTTTAACTTGGGATCTTTTGTTTAGAGATGTAATGTTAACGTTAGCAAGCAATGTTTTTTTTACTAAAATCACAATCCATAGAGTAACGTTAGCAAGCCAGCCATCTAACCTCCGCTAACGTTAGCTAGCTAACAGCAAATTTTAACTTGGTCTTTTGTTTAGACATGTAACGTTAATGTTTTTACCTAAATCAATATGGAACATTTCAAGAACTTTGAAAGTTTCTTCAAGTGCAGTCGCAAAAACCATCAAGCATTATGATGAAACTGCCTCTTATGAAAACCGCCACAGGAAAGAAAGACCCAGGGTTACCTCTGCTGCAGAGGATACGTTCATTAGAGTTTCCAGCCTCAGAAATTGCAGCCCAAATAAATGCTTCACAGAGTTCAAGTAACAGACACATCTCAACATCAACTGTTCAGAGGAGACTGTGTGAATCAGGCCTTCATGGTCGAATTGATGCAAAGAAACCACTACTAAAGGACAACCAAGAAGAAGAAGAGACTTGCTTGGGCAAAGAAACACGAGCAATGGACATTAGACCGGTGGTCTGGTCTGATGTCCTTGGTCTGTCCTTTGGTCTGAGTCCAAATTTGAGACTTTTGGTTCCAACCGCTGTGTCTTTGTGAAACGCAGAGTGGGTGAACGGATGATCTCTCCATGTGTGGTTCCCACCGTGAAGCTTGGAGGAGGAGTTGTAATGGTGTGGGGGTGCTTTGCTGGTGACACTCTCAGTGATTTATTTAGAATTCAAGGCACACTTAACCAGCATAGCAACCACAGCATTCTGCAGCGAAAGCCATCCCATCTGGTTTGCGCTTAGTGGGACTGACTATCATTTGTTTTTCAACAGGACAATGACCCCAACACACTTCCAGGCAATGTAAGGGTTATTTCACCAAGTGATGGAGTGATGCATCCGATGACCTGGCCTCCACAATCACCCAACCTCAACCCAATTGAGATGGCTTGGGATGAGTTTGACCGCAGAGTGAAGGTAAAGCAGCCAGCAAGTGCTCAGCATATGTGGGAAGTCCTGGAAGCTGGTTGAGCGAATGCCAAGAGTATGCAAAGCTGTCATCAATGCAAAGGGTGGTTACTTTGAAGAATCTCAAATATATAATATATTTTGATTTGTTTAACATGTTTTTGATCACTACATGATTCCATATGTGTTATTTCATTGTTTTGATGTATTTTCTATTACTCTACAATGTATAAAATAGTACAAATAAATTAAAACCCTTGAATGAGTGCACTGTAGGTGTGTCCAAACTTTTGACGGGGACTGTATGTAAGTGTGTGCATGTGTGGGTGTGTGATTGTGTTGGTGTGTGCCATTAATGACCAGTTGCTGTGATGTGTCACCTCAGGTCCCCAGGGCTTTAATAAGGTGCATTGTGTGGCAGGTGAGGCTCAGGTGTACACAGTTAGCTTCTCATCCTGATGCTCATCCTACAGTTAATTGATAATCCCCGAGAAGCCAGTGTTTGGAAGATATATTGTCACGGGTGTTGTCAGGCCCGATAGCCGGCAAACCCTGCCAATATATCCTCCAAACACTGGCTTCAAGGGCATTTACCACTTTTATACAATTATTTAACAACATATTCAAATAATGATTTACATATTTTGATTAAAATGTTAAATTTATGAATGAATTCATATAATTTCATCCTTCCACAAGATATAGTCCCGACACAAATCAAGGGTTGCTACGCAAGCCGGCTGGTCATTCGTTCTATCGGTTCGGTTGCCAGTCATTCAGTCTTTTTGTTCTGTATGTATGGAGACGACCCAGTCGTTCATTCTAAATGTTCCATTGTAATACAGGCTGGCAATGTCCTTATCCCTTGCTTGCTAGCGAGCTAATTTAGTCACTTCAAACAGCCAGAATTAAGCCAGAATAACAACAGTATTTGTATTTGTTAAAGCTGTTTACTAGTGACATTTATTTGGACACATCCATAACAATGAGGTAATAAGGCGTGATTTTGCCTGGAATAGAAAATGCGCTCTCTCGTCAGGACACTGTTATTCAGAGGACATAGCCAACAACACAGCTAACAATATCACTTCAAACTGAAACTGGAAAGACTGCAAACTAGCTGCACTTCGCTTTGTTTGGACTTTTTTCTATTGACATTTCTTTGTATATACAGTTGAAGTCGGAAGTTTACATATACTTAGGTTGGAGTCATTAAAACTTGTTTTTCAACCACTCCACAAATTTCTTGTTAACAAACTATCTACTTTGGCATGACAAGTAATGTTTCCAACAGATGTTTACAGACAGATTATTTCATTTATAATTCATTATCACAATTCCAGTGGGTCAGAAGTTTGCACACACTAAGTTGACTGTGCCTTTAAACAGCTTGGAACATTTCAGAAAATTATGTCATGGCTTTAGAAGCTTCTGATAGGCTAATTTACATAATTTTAGTCAATTAGAGGTGTACTTGTGCATGTATTTCAAGTCCTACCTTCAAACTCAGTGCCGCTTTGCTTGACATCATAGGGAAATCAAAAGAAATCAGCCAAGACCTCAGAAAGAGATTTGTAGACTTTCACAAGTCTTGTTTATCCTTGGGAGCATTTAAAAAAAGGCTGAAGGTACCACGTTCACAGTAAAATGAGTCCTATATCGACATAACCTGAAAGGCCACTCAGCAAGGAAGAAGCCACTGCTCCAAAACGCCATAAAAAAAGCCAGACTACGGTTTGCAACTGCACATGGGGACAAAGATCTTACTTTTTGGAGAAATGTCCTCTGGTCTGATGAAACAAAAATAGAAATGTTTGGCCATAATGACCATCGTTATGTTTGGAGGAAAAAGGAGGATGCTTGCAAGCCGAAGAACACCATCCCAATCGTGAAGTACGGGGGTGGCAGCATCATGTTGTGGGGGTGCTTTGCTGCAGGAGGGACTGGTACACTTCACAAAATAGATGGCATCATCAGGAAGACAATTATGTAGCTATATTGAAGCAACATCCCAAGACATCAGTCAGGAAGTTAAAGTTTGGTCGCAAATGGATCCTCCAAATGGACAATGGCCCCAAGCATACTTCCAACGTTGTGGCAAAATGGCTTAAGGACAACAAAGTCAATATATTGGAGGGGCCATCACAAAGCCCTGATCTCAATCCCATGGACAATTTATGGCCAGAACTGAAAGTGTGTGTGAGCAAGGAGGCTCAGTTACACCAGCTCAGTAAGGAGAAATGGCCAAAATTCCCCCAACTTATTGTGGGAAGCTTGTGGAAGGCTACATGAAACGTTTGACCCAAGTTAAACAATTTAAAGGCCATGCTACCACATACTAATTGAGTGTATGTAAACTTCTGACCCACTGGGAATGTGATGAAATAAATAAAAGCTAAAATAAATAATTTTCTCTACTATTATTCTGACATTTCACATTCTTAAAATAAAGTTTTGATCCTAACTGACCTAACACAGGGAATGTTTACTTGGATTAAATGTCAGGAACTGTGAAAAACTGAGTTTAAATGTATTCGGCTAAGGTGTATGTAATCTTCCGACTTCAACTGTATATCCATAAAAATGATGACCGCTGATTCATGATTTTCTCTCATCTCGATTCCCGACACCTTCATAACTATGGGACAGCTGGAGATCGAAGTTGAAAATTGAAACAATGTTGCAAATGTCGGAGAAACAAACAGTAAGGTTTATACAAATCTGAGGTGGAGATTGTCACACCCTGACCCTAGAGATCCTTTTTATTCTCTATTTTGGTTAGGTCAGGGTGTGACTAGGGTTTGTACTCTAGTTTTTGCATTTCTATGTTGGCCTGGTATGGTTTCCATACAGAGGCAGCTGTCTATCGTTGTCTCTGATTGGGGATCATATTTATGCAGCCTTTTCCACCCTTTTTTATGTGGGATCTTGTTTTTCTGTAGGTGCCTGTGAGCAGCCCAGATTGTCACGTTAAGTTTTCTTCTATATTGTTTTTGGTGAGTTGCATATTTATTAAACACGTGGAATTCTAAGTACGCTGCGCCTTGGTCCATTCATTCCAACGACCGTGACAGAGATCAAGTTTATGAATTACCTGGCTGGTCTGAGACAGTGGACTGTAGTCAGATGCCGCAGAGTAAATTTTAAGGGCATAGATTTATCCGGTGGTAACTTGTGGAACAGACACTGGCTGGAATGCATTTTTTTTTTACCAATCAGCATTCAGGATTTGACCCACCCATTGCATAACAAGAGAGAACTCATCCTAGACACAAGTGTTGTAGTACTCAAGGTCCGTCTCGGTCTCAAGACTACATATTGAGTGTCTCGGTCTTGTCTTGGTGTCCGATACATTTGTACTCGGTCTGAGACCAGCTGAGTAAAAAAACTGATAATTATCCATTTCCATTCAGTCAGCGCATTAAACCACTTCGCCAGGCCAAATATATACACTCCTTTATTGAAACATTAATATCTTATTGCCTATTAAACTGAGATGTTGACTTTTGTCCTAACATAACTGTACTTTACTTTAATTGAAAAATATCCTCAAACTTTGTCAGAATTTCCTTGATTTGCTGGTAGGGAAGAGTGGGAGAAATTCTTGGAAAGTTCATTCACTCAGAATTAAGTGAATGGACAGAAACAAAGGTCTTTGTTTTTGGCCATTTTGAGCCTGTAATTGAACCCACCATTGATGCTCCAGATACTCAACTAGTCTAAAGAAGGCCAGTTTTATTGCTTCTTTAATCAAGACAACAGTTTTTAGCTGTGCTAACATAATTGCAAATGGGTTTCCTAATGATCAATTATCCTTTTAAATTATAAACTTGGATTAGCTAACACAGTGTGCCATTGGAACACAGGAGTGATAGTTGCTGATAATGGGCCTCTGTTATCAGATGTAGATATTCCATTTAAAAAAACTGCAGTTTCCAGCTAAAATAGTCATTTACAACATTAACAATGTCTACACTGTATTTCCGATCAATTTGATGTTATTTTGATGGACAAAAAATGGATTTTCTTTCAAAAATGAGGACATTTCTAAGTGACCCCAAACTTTTGAATGGTAGTATATATATATATATATATATATATATATATATATTAAATGTGTTATTTTATAAATCCCTCATTGTTCCCATCTGTGCTTGGGTTAGCAATAATTTGTATATTGGCTCTATTTGGCTGCAGTATGCATGTTTTCACCATTCTGAATGTCTAAAGAAGCAAGATGTTCTCCTGAAATATGAACCCAGAAGTACTGGACATTTTGAACTCTTATGGTGGCAATTTGACAAAATTATAATTATTGTCTTGAATTAGACTCACATTTTTCTGGTTTTGGTATTAATTAACTTGGTCTCCCCCCCTCTCCTCTCTGGTCTTGGTCTTGACTTTGACACGATTCGTCTTGAATCAGTCTTGCTTTAGGTGGTCTCGAACTCTACACTGCTAGACACTACCCAGATCTCAGAAATGATTTTATAGTACAGAAAATATGGTGAACATTCCAATCAGAAGGCAAGTTGTTTGTTGTTTTGAAAGTGTATTGGAAATGTCATAGTAGCTAGCTAACATTTTAGTTTGGATCTTGCGAGGCAGTTGGCATCAGTTGCCAGTGATCCTGCCGACCAAGGACGGGTCTGAGGAGCTATTTGGGGTTGCAGCAAGCCTAGCTGCTAGCTAGCTGCATATCAAGATAGCAGGATTTTCTTGAGGGCTTGAACGCAGACCATGAAGCGGTTAGCCATTGTGGTAACAGCGTAACCTACGTTGCTAGCTACCATGACAAAGACCAAAGCCGGCGATCAAAGATCAACGCCATCTTTCATTGAATCAGATGGCTTATTCATCACAAAACCGTTTGATGTTGCCAATTATTTTAATGATTACTTCATTGGCAAAGTGGACAAACTTAGGCAGAAAATGCCAACAACGAACAGTGAGCCATCGTACTCCTGCATAAAAACACTAATAATGAAAGAAAAGTACTGCAAATTTGATAATCGTGTAGCTGTTGAACAAGTTGAGGGGATTAAATTACTTAGCGTTAGCTTAGATTGTAAACTGTCATGGTCAAAACATATGAATTCAATGGTTGTAAAGATGGGGAGAGGTCTGTCCTTTATAAAGAGATGCTCTGCTTTTTTGACACCATACTCCACAAAGCAAGATCTGCAGGCTAGTTTTATCTTATCTTGATTATTGTCCAGTCGTGTGATCCAGTGCTGCAAAAAGACCTAGTTAAGCTGCAGCTGGCCCAGAACAGAGCGGCACTTCTTTCTCTTCATTGTAATCAGAGGGCTGATATAAATACTATGCATGCCAGTCTCTCTTGGCTAAGAGTTGAGGAGAGACTGACTATTGAAGGAATTCTAAATTCCTCTGTTTTATTTCCCAATCAAAATTAAACACTCTGTCAATGCATTCGAAGGGTTTGTAAGACCCTATATTTTATAAGAATGGACAGAGCCCCGGTCTTAAAAGTCAGGTAACAGCGTTTAATTCAAGAGAGTACTGCCTTCATACACATTTTACCACAGGTTATAAACTGAAAATGACGTCAGCGTTTTCTAAATGTTCTATCTCTTCTTGACACTGGTAGAGAGGCCCTATAGTTCTCGAGCCTTCCCTCCTCGCCTAGAGCCAAGGTCAGTCAGTGTAGATAAGCATTCTAGACAGTCTGGAGATAGTCCGTCCCTGCCATCTGGAGATAGTTCATTCATTTGTACCAAGGCATTGTTCTAAACTCCTGACTATATTCTATACAATTGGGAATGGGAGCAAGAGAGAAAATTCATACATGTACAGTACATAATAGCATTTGGACTAGTCAGTCCTGATTGAAATGTATACATAATTAGTCATCATTGATAAAAATTCCCTTAACACTGACTGTATCACTTCTTATTTTTATAAGAAACATTGTGTTGAAAATCCCAAATTGTTTGCATGGAAAACTTGCACACAGCTCTGACACACACACTTACCCCACCAGACATGCTACCAGGGGTCTTTTCACAGTCCCCGAATGATCAAATCAAGAAGGCGTACAGTCTTACATAGAGCCATTATTGCATGGAACTCCGTTTCATCTTATATTGCTCAAATAAATAGCAAACCTCGTTTCAAAAACAGATAAAGCAACACCTCACGGCATAACACCTCTCCCCTATTTGACCTAGATAGCATTTTAGCATTTTTAAATGTATGTAGTTCTGTCCTTGAGCTGTTCTTGTTTATTAATGTTCTGTATTATGTCATGTTTCATATTTTGTGTGGACCCCAGGAAGAGTAGCTGCTGCTTTTGCAACAGTTAATGGGGATCCTAATAAAATACCAAATACCAAATATATCAATGCAGCCATTTCATATGAAGGGTTGTTTCTTGACAGGGCCTGTGGGTCTGTGATGGAGCATGGAAACCTCTGTATGGGTGCAGAAAAAACACTCTAGGAGACTCATTAAACCAGTTGTGAAATGTGATGTCTTACCGTCATCCATTGACCCCTGGGCCCTGTAAGAAATGACAGCACTCTGAGAGCTGGGACCAGTCCAGATTCCATTTACAGGTCATGATTTAGAACATTACTCTATTCTGTCTAGAACTGTAGGGTAAACTGTGCCATTGTCTTGCATGCCAACCACAACATTATCTTGTCAGTGCCACTCTGATATATAGCACTAGGTGAAAGTATTTCGAAACACATAAGGTCGATGTCAAATTTGGCATCATACACAAATCCACATAAAAATCTTTCAGTTTAAGATAGAGATATCTGAGACGTCCAGAAATTCTGTCTTCTCACAAAATCGTCTGTAGTGTCCGAATGGTTTGGCCTACACAATAATATCACACTAATAACAACCCTTTGTGCAAATTTAAATGGCAGTTGTTTTGCTCTAGGATGCCCACAGGCCTCAAAACTCGTCTGAAGGCCCCCTCTGGTGCCAGTTGAAAATATTTATGGAAGTACAGTATACAGGTATATGTCTTCTGTTTAGTGGGGAACAAAAGAGGTTAAATACATGTAAAAAAAAAGATTTAAAAAAGTGTTCTGATATCTCTCACATATAGGATAGACACTTCAGAACAAACTTCATTTAGATTTTGGGGGGACTATGTGTTGTTCCATGTAGTGAGTGTATTTGTTTGGGCTAATAGCAGTAAGGTCAAAAATAATTTGACAGGGCTTAAATGTATGGGTTAAATACCAAACACTGAGCATTTGGAGGTCTATGTGACTGGCAATGACATCTAACAACTATTATAAACTTGACTAAATGACCTGAACTTAGTTTCAGATCAATTTACAGACAAAATGCAAGCGTATGAAAACTGTACAGAGCATCCAATAAAGTTGAAGGTAACACTTTACTTGGATAGTCCATCTGTATGTCATCGACAGACTATCAGTAACATTTCAACTAACTATCTGCTAATCCTAACCCTAGCTCTAACCCTAACCTTAACCCTTATTCCTAACCTTAAACCTAACCCTAGCCTTAACCCTTACTCTAACCCTTATACTAAACCTAACTCTAACCATAACTTTAGCAAGCAGCTGCTTATCAACAGATTGTCATACTATCTGTAGTGCATCTAAAGATGGAAGATCCAGACTTTCCAAATAAAGTGTGACCAAGTTGAATAGTGCCCAGGTTTCATCAGAATAGTTTTTTTACAGTGCACACAGTAAACATAATTCTACAGTAATCTAACCGATCCTTCGCCTCACTCCCCAACCTTTACTATTTCTTAATTTGCATGGCTTTTTATGGCTTTTTATAAGTATCAGAATAGAGTTATGTGCCGACGGGTATTTTCTGTACAGTACGTAAAACAATGATATGCTTTGTGTCCTGGGGATGTTGGCTAGAGTTGTTGGCTAGAGTGTAGGCTAGAGATGTTTTAGCTGAGGTTATGTCCAGAAGTGAAAAGGTATGGATTTGACTTCAATGGTATATTTTTGTTTTTATGCAGGCCTACTGTGAACAGTATAGGGACTGGGTAAACCTGTTCTTCTTCTTAGTGTCTTGATAGTGTGGGAATTACTGGGTTAATCCAAATGCTACGTATCAAGTATACTTTGTAGTCAATGAGGCAAAGAGTCATTTCTTGAGGTACTTAACAACAAACTCCTCCCTTCTAAATTACCCGAGATTCACACCCAGATGTCACGCTATCTAAACCCTATGATTTCTCTATAATTTCTCAATATAAAAGTAACTGGAACAACCTTCAGTTTCAATCCTGTTCTCATCTTCAGCTCCAGACTTGCCACTAGCGCCCCCGGACTTAAAACAACTTGCCTGTGACTAACCCAACCTCAACTCCAGGAAGAGACTCCTGAGGTTGGAAAGCAGACTGAAAACTGGTTGGTCCTCATCTTGGCTCTGTTTTTCTTTTATGTGATTCCCAGACTGTGACGTGGAGGTCATTAAAAGGATTTGTGATCACAAATTAACATAGAGGTATATAGAAGAATTCAAGTCTCAAATTGTTATTATATGCTAACAGCACAGTGTCAGAAGGAGACCCACAACTTTTTTTCTAGTAGAGAGCTTGAACACACACACCAACATGTATGGCACTCTAAAAAAAAGAAAATATATTGTATTTGTTTGGCAATTGTATTCATTTTATTCTTTACCTTGATTGGGAGCTCATAGAGAGAGGGAAATTATACACATAACTATGTTTTCCACTGTCAAAAAAAGGACCATTATAAAACCAGAAAGCACATGTACACTCACAAACACAGTCACATTCATGGTACTCCGATGAGGAGTACAACCAGACAACATGAGGCTGCTCTCTACTGTTCTTTTGCAATGAACACATGCACACACACCCAGGCACACACCCACCCACATACACAAACCATTCCAGCTTGTTGATATACTCTAACACCCGAAAAACTGGCATAAACCACTTTGTGTGCCAAGTTTCTACAGTGTCTACATATCCAACCCTCAACATTCAGCTCAATAGGAGGCTACAGGGAGGAAAGACGCCCTGTTTGTCCTCACAAGACTTGCTTCATGCATAGATAGGCATACAATTTTATCTGAAGTGCCAGGAAAAAAACTGGAAATGATACACCTCATAGCAGATGATCAGAACATACAGTGCATTTACAATGTGGCATGCATTTTTTTTCCACCTTTATTTAACCAGGTAGGCAAGTTGAGAACAAGTTCTCATTTACAATTGCGACCTGGCCAAGATAAAGCAAAGCAGTTCGACACATACAACGACACAGAGTTACACATGGAGTAAAACAAACATACAGTCAATAATACAGTATAAACAAGTCTATATACAATGTGAGCAAATGAGGAGAGAAGGGAGGTAAAGGCAAAAAAGGCCATGGTGGCAAAGTAAATACAATATAGCAAGTAAAACACTGGAATGGTAGTTTTGCAATGGAAGAATGTGCAAAGTAGAAATAAAAATAATGGGGTGCAAAGGAGCAAAATAAATAAATAAATAAAATACAGTGGGGAAAGAGGTAGTTGTTTGGGCTAAATTATAGGTGGGCTATGTACAGGTGCAGTAATCTGTGAGCTGCTCTGACAGCTGGTGCTTAAAGCTAGTGAGGGAGATAAGTGTTTCCAGTTTCAGAGATTTTTGTAGTTCGTTCCAGTCATTGGCAGCAGAGAACTGGAAGGAGAGGCGGCCAAAGAAAGAATTGGTTTTGGGGGTGACTAGAGAGATATACCTGCTGGAGCGCGTGCTACAGGTGGGAGATGCTATGGTGACCAGCGAGCTGAGATAAGGGGGGACTTTACCTAGCAAGGTATTGTAGATGACATGGAGCCAGTGGGTTTGGCGACGAGTATGAAGCGAGGGCCAGCCAACGATTTCATGGTACTCAGATGAGATGAGTATAACCAGACAACATGAGGCTGGGGACTGTGTGGCTCACTCCTGCTCTCTACTTTTCTTTTACAGTTAAAACATCAGTATGTACTAAATTAAAACTGTGGGAAATCTTACCTTGTGATGGCAGGTGTGGGTGCAGGATTTTGCTCCAACCAAGCAGAAACAAAAGTCTGGGTATGGTTACGCCTCCCTAGTCTAGTAGCTAGTGTCGTGAATTTCCTGTAACTGGCTGGTATTGTCTGAATGAGACCAAGGCCTTTACCAATACCAAGGTGTTGTTCTGGTGAGACATTGCCTTAACTCATTCTGACATAGGGGAATGCCACACAGGGATGATTGTACTTCTAAATACCACTCTTAAATCTTTCTGACCCTCTTAAAGGGGCAAGCTGAGGTATGGGTCTGGAGAAATTGTTTACGTTTACTTTGTTCACAAAGTAAACAAGCTTACATTTTGGGCTCTGATGGGGTACGACAGTTGAGCTAAGCTCATGAGGCATGTATAAGTTCTTCAAGAATCAATGGGTACATGTCATTAACTTATAAGTAAAAAAATGTATGTAGCTACTGTAGATAACTGACTTAATGATTTGAAATGGCCGTGGTCAAGGTGTCCTGAGCTGGAGGGAATAGCAATAGCAGAAACCAAAGAAGAGAATCCAGTATGCTAATGTAGACTAGTGTGTGTGTGTGTGTGTGTGTGTGTGTGTGTGTGTGTGTGTGTGTGTGTGTGTGTGTGTGTGTGTGTGTGTGTGTGTGTGTGTGTGTGTGTGTGTGTGTGTGACTGTGTTATGTTACTACATGTTGGATCCTCTGTCAACGGTCACATAAAGGGAGGTAAATACCTTGACTGAGAACAAATGAAACCAAACCGCTTGAGACTTCCCTTACTAACTGTTCCAAATCATGCAGCAAAGAGTCATGTTAGAATTCAGTGTTTATATAGCAGCATTAATGAATGGATAGGATTGGATCTAGAATTTATTCTCACTAAAGTAGTTGTTCACAGGTTCTTATGTGAGACAGACATCTATCTGGACATTCCTCCCTCAAACAATGATATTCTGTGTATGATAAATATGGAGAACACAATATTGGCACCTTGATAATGGTTGAACACAATACACGTATAGTGCTCTGAAGCAACAGAAGAAAAAACAGTGAGAACTGAATGTTCCTTATAATAGTACTAAGTAGAAACAATGAGGAGTCATCAATAAGTAGTTTCATAGTTACGCAGAGAATCAATTCCCACTGGGCAAAAACTGGTTGCGTCAATGTTGTTTCCACATAATTTCAACCCAAAAATTGCAATCTGATGACAATGAATCAAATGTGGAAAACTGATTTGATTTGCAAAAAGTCTTCAACGTAAGGGAATTTAGTCTTTCTTTCACCCAACTTTTAACCTAAATCACATGACATGGTGACATTTTTTGTTTATTTCATGCTGAATTCACATTAGTTGACATTTCAACCAAATGTAAATAAACATTTGACGTTTAAATGGTGTCTGTGCCCAGTGGGTTGACCCATAACAACACACCAAAGAATAACAAGGGTTGTCCATGCTAGGGGTTTCCCACAAGGAATTCCAGGGGCGTCAGTAACATGTAAAGAGGAAGTGATGGTACTGTATATGTATGGATCTCCGAGTTAGTCTGTTTACCATCTCATTGTTGTCATTGACAACAGTCAGAACAGCAAGTGGCTTGTGTCTCTATGACAACGGAGCGGACAGGCCTCACTTCTCCATCTTCTTCCTCTGCCTCTTCATCTTTTGTTCGAGGCACGGAGGTCAGCAACAGGGTGTCTGCGTGCACCTCCTCATCATCTGATTGGACCACATGGTTGTCGGTCCCGCCCCCGCTGGTGTCACTGGAACCGGAAGAGGTGGATGACATGCGAGATTTTGACCCCCGGCGAATGTCGCAAGTTGGCACACGCTCCCTGTAGACAACTTCTTTACTCTCGTCTTCCTCATCTTCCTCTTCATCGTCTACCTCTGGTGTGGGCCAGACAGAAGACATGAGTAGAAAATAATAGGAAAAGGAACAAACATCATGACACTGAGATTCAAGGCATAGAAATGATATGAAAAGACTGTAATTACCACTGAAAGGAATTTGTATCAATCCAGACAGTCTTTGTTGGGATAATTTGAAATGCCACTTACAGTTACCATCCTTTCACAGTACCTCACCATTTTCTCAGTAACATTTGAGATGGAAGTTTTATGTTCTGTTGATACCATCTCTATTATTAAATCAAATGCAATAACAGAAAAATGAACACTTTATTTGGATAGTCCATCTGTAGATGTTCTACAAACTATCAGTAACATTTCAAATAACTATTGTGGTATCCCAGCAGGTCTACCCCGGGGAATGGTAATAGAGGGGAGGTACGTGAGGCGACGTTGGCTCCTTCTCCTGGGAATACGGCAGCTGGGCACCCCGACACGGACAGCTCCAAGTGGAGGTAATTAGGGGAAAGTGCCAACCAGGAGTGGAGGCCAAATAAAAGGAGGACTGTGGCACACCGCGAGGGAGAAGGGGGAGAGACGACACCAGGCAAAAGTAGAGGAGAAGGACCGCGCCAAACCAAAGTCATTTTCTTTGTTATGTTTATTTTCTGTCCTAGTAAAGTTGTTTTTGCTGACTAAAACCTCGCTTAAATGTGTCAATCTCTGCACGCTCAACCCAACACCCACGGTTAACCACACTATCTACTAACCCTAGCCCTAGCCTTAACTCTAACCTTAACCTTTACCCTAGCACTTAATCTAAACCTCAACCTAACGGTAACCTTAGCAAGCAGCTGCTTATCAACAGATCGTCAGTTGCTTATCAACAGTTACTTATCAACAGACAGTATGACCATTTGTAGAGCAAATCAAGTGTGACCATATATCCCTTGATGATAGGTGGGGCAAACCACATGCTTTCAAGTGAACATTCCTCAACTGTTTGTAATGAGTTTCTATTGGGTGTGATGGGTAAACCAGTTAATGACAGTAATATTGGCTATAATAGAGAAATAATGAGGTCTTTGTCTTCAGTATGTCAATGGTGTCTAACAAATAAAACTGTTCCATTCATACTGAGTTATTGATATATATATATAAAACAAACCAAAAGGTTTGCACCGATTTCCTCCCTGAGAGTCTCTCGATACCCCTGATCCCTCTCTCTCACCACAGTGATCTGATGCCAGGGTAAATAAAACTGCTTCTGAAAACAGAATCCCTATTTTCCATATGTGAGTTTGCATGAAAGAGAAACACAACAACCTTTTCTGGGTGATGCAGACATTTCACACACACATAATACAAAAGCAGGTTCAATCTCTTGTGTCATACTTCTATCTTTAGTTTCACATCTTAAATGTGATACTGCACCAATCAGATTGTGAAGTCTCTGTGTGTGAGGGTAGAGCAGCAGAGTTTTGTAAGAGGACAGGGATGAGTTGATAAACCTGTAGGGTCACAATGACAGGAGCAGGAAAACCAGAGAGATAATAAGGTTCCATCCAGAACCACTAGACCACCACTAAAACCCCCAATAGAGCCACCACTAGAACCACCACTACAACAACTAGAACCACCACTGGAAGCACTAGAACCACCACTACAACCACCACCAGAACAATCACTAGAACCACCAGAACTACCACTAGAACCACTAGAACTATCACTAGAACCAACACTAGAACCACTAGAATCACCACTATAACTACTATAACTACCACTAGAACCACTAGAACAACCACTAGAACAACCACTAGAACCATCACCAGAACTACTAGAACCACCACTAGTACCAAGACTAGAACCACTAGAACTACCACTAGAACCACCAGAACTACCACTAGAACTACTAGAACCACCACTAGAACCACCACTAGAACTACCACTAGAATCATCACTAGAACCACTATAACAACCACTAGAATCTGCACTGGAACCATGAGAACCACCACTAGAACCACCACTAGAACCACTAGAACTACCACTAGAAACACTAGAACCACCACTAGAACTACCGCTAGAACCACTAGAACCACCAGAACCACTAGATTCACCTCTAGAACCACCACTGGAACCACTAGAGCCACCACTAGAACAACTAGAACCACCACTGTAACCACCACTGGAACTGATAGGCCTTTGCACTCAAGTACAGAACAGTTCTACATTCTAGTTCAGAAGAGACTGGTCATTGTTGGAAGTGTGTGACCATCCTCCTCTATATGCATTTTTTAAAACCATTTTTAAAAGAAGCATGAAAAATGAAAACATGTATACTTTTTTGATATACTAAATATCTTAAAACGTCTAACTGTATGTCACGTTCTGACCTTAATTTCCTTTGTTTTGTATTTATTTAGTATGGTCAGGGCGTGAGTTGAGTGGGTTGTCTATGTTTGTTTTTCTAGGTTTTGGGAATTTCTATGTTTCGGCCTAGTATGGTTCTCAATCAGAGGCAGGTGTCATTAGTTGTCTCTGATTGAGAATCATACTTAGGTAGCCTGGGTTTCACTGTGTATTTGTGGGTGATTGTTTCCGTGTCTGTGTTTGTTCGCCACACGGTACTGTTTCGGTTTTGTTCACGTTTATTGTTTTGTATTCATTGAGTGTTCAGTTCATGTTTTTAAATAAACAACCATGGACACTTACCACGCCGCATCTTGGTCCGATCCTTGCTACACCTCCTCTTCAGACGAAGAGGAGGAAAACCCTTACACTGTAAGTCGCTCTGTAAAATAACTTCTACTAAGTGACTTAAATGTAAATGCATGTCACAAAAAAAAAGGTTTTGCAAGGTAGTCTCAACAGCACCTCATATACGGGAGGAGGGCAAAGTTTGTCCTCCAGCTCCATTGACCCCAGTTCAACCCCAGGGAGAATGAACAGGTAACCAATCAGATCTCTTGCAGTAGCAAGTACTTTTTTCTTTCCCATCCAATCAAATAATTGAATAATCTCACATGCTGTAGCCCACATGCTTGATTCAGAAGATCAATATAGGGAGAGAGATTTTTAATTCAGAGAAGAATACATAGACATTTTCAAGTTAGCTAAGCATACTATAGCTAGCATGTTTCACAATGGAGTTATTCATTTCAAAAGGGTAAGACTGTGTTTTTAATTGTGCTGCTATTGTGCATATATGAGCTTGTTAGCTAGCTACTAGCTAGCTCTCGACTATGGCGTAACTTAGGGCTTGCTGATGCCAGACGTAAACAATGCACATTGGTGCTGCAATGTTATAGTGAGCGCAGGGAAATTACTAACAGCTTGATGAAAAATATGGTATTTTTTCCCCCAAAAATGTCCTCGATCCTCCTCAAATTCTAAGTATAAAGTCACTACTGCTTTTGTTCCTTTTTTATAATGACCTGATTTCCACTCTAGAATGGCTAATTGTACATTCCACTCTAGAAAGAAAATCTCTCCACATTTAAACCTTATTTTAAGAAACGAAGTGACCAATTATTATGGGTCCCCTCCCCTAAAAGCACACCTGGTAGGTATGTTATTTATGGGGCTAGGAAGGTGGCATAATTACCTGGTAAAGGGGAGGCCAGTGGGCTGTTGTTGGCCCCAGAGTTGAGGAACACATCCAGAGCTTCCTGGTCAGAGATGTCCATGAGGTCCATCTGCTCCAGCATGTCCACGTTCACCTCCATAGAGGAGATACTGCCCATGGGAGCTGTATGGACAACACATCACACTCAGATACTGGCTGTATATTTACTACTTATCATTAAATCAATGATGTGCTGTTTATTTGGACTGTAATGTGCGTTCTAATAAGTCCATAGATTACATAATAGAGGCTTATCCTTTGTGTACGTGTTTAACTATTCTTGTGGGGACCAGAAGTCCCCACCAGAATAGTAAAATAACCAACATTTGACAAAATGGGACATTTTGTTGGTCCTCACAAGGTCAAATGCTAATTCTAAGGGGTTTAGGGTTAAGGTTATAATTAGGGTTAGGAACTAGGGTTAGTTTTATGGTTAAGGTTAGGAGCTAGGGTTAGGTTTATGGTTAAGGTTAGGTTTTTGGGTTAGGGTTAGGTGTTATGGAAAATAGGATTTTGAATGGGTTTGAATTGTGTGTCCCCACAAGGTTAGCTGTACAAGACTGTATGTGGGGTGTGTGTGTAGGTGTGCGTATTGAGCATCTCTCACGTTTCCTGCTGTCAATGTGCAGGTGAGCCGAGGACAGGAGGATGTCCATATCGTGCTGATATACCTCCTCAAAGAAGCGCTGTCTCTCCCTCAGCTTCAGATGCTGGGCTGAGTCATTGTCCAACACAATCTGAGAGTTGTCTGTCTCCACTAGCAATCAAAACATAACACATACAACCCAAATGTCAATCAAAATCCTCAACAGGTATGTGTTGTATAGGTTGACGTTTACATTGTCAGGCCAACAGAGGGCGGTAAAACATCAATATTTTCAGCTTGGGACTACCTGAATGTATTGGATTGCATAGATATAAGTTTGAGAAAATCCATTTAAAACATGTGGGGTATACTCAGGATGAGGAGACCAATAACAATGCATTTCTTTGAACATGTAATAAAACATGTGCTATCACAGACTGGAACATGTTCCCGGATTCTTCCGATGATATTGAGAAATACACCACATCAGTCACTGGCTTTATCAATAAGTGCATTGAGGACGTCGTCCCCACAGTGACTGTACGCACATACCCCAACCAGAAGCCATGGATTACAGGCAACATTCGCACTGAGCTAAAGGGTAGAGCTGCCGCTTACAAGGTGGGGGACTTTAACCCGGAAGCTTACAAGAAATCCTGCTATGCTCTGCGACTAACCATCAAAAAGGCAAAGCGTCAATACAGGGCTATGATTGAATCATACTACACCGGCTCCGACGCTCGTCGGATGTGGCAGGGCTTGCAAACTATTACAGACTACAAAGGGACACAAGCCTACCAGACGAGCTAACTCACTTCTATGCTCGCTTCGAGGCAAGCAACACTGAGGCATGCATGAGAGCATCAGCTGTTCCGGACGACTGTGTGATCACGCTCTCCGTAGCCGACGTGAGTAAAACCTTTAAACAGGTCAACATACTCAAGGCTGTGGGGCCAGACGGATTACCAGGACGTGTGCTCCGGGCATGTGCTGGCCAACTGGCTGGTGTCTTCACTGACATTTTCAACGTGTCCCTGATTGAGTCTGTAATACCTGTCATGTTCGTTGAATGGAGTAGACCAAAGCGCAGTGTGGTGTGAATCCATTATTTTATTGAATGACGAAAAAACACGAAGAACTCTTAAACAAAAACAACAAAACGAACGTGACGCTATGACAACAAGTGCAGACACAGGCAACTACACATAGACAATAACCCACGAGCCACAATACAGAACAGGCTACCTAAATATGGTTCCCAATCAGAGACAACGACAAACACCTGCCACTGATTGAGAACCATATCAGGCCAAAACGCATAGAAACAGACTAACTAGACATGCAACATAGAATGCCCACTCATATCACACCCTGACGAAACAAACACCTCAAATAATGGTCAGAGTGTGTCAATACCAACATGTTTCAAGCAGTCCACCATAGTCTCTGTGCCCAAGAACGCCCCCAGGTGGTGAAGGTAGGTAGCAACACATCTGCCACGCTGATCCTCAACACTGAAGCTCCCCAGGGGTGCGTGCTCAGTCCCCTCCTGTACTCCCTGTTCACCCACGACTGCATGGCCAGGCACGACTCCAACACCATTATTAAGTTTGCAGACGACACAACAGTGGTAGGCCTGATCACCGACAACGACGAGACAGCCTATAGGAAGGAGGTCAGAGACCTCTGCCTGCCATCCAGGACCTCTACACCAGGCGGTGCCAGAGGACGGCCCTAAAAATTGTCAAAGACCCCAGCCACCACAGTCATAGACTGTTGTCTCTACTACCGCATGGCAAGCGGTACCGGAGTGCCAAGTCTAGGACAAAAAGGCTTCTCAACAGTTTTTACCCCCAAGCCATAAGACTCATGAACAGGTAACCAAATGGTTACCCGGACTATTTGCATTGTGTGCCCCCCCCAACCCCTCTTTTACGCTGCTGCTACTCTCTCTTTATCTTATATGCATAGTCACTTTAACTATACGTTCACGTACATACTACCTCAATAAGCCTGACTAAACGGTGTCTGTATATAGCCTTGTTACTCCTATTTTCAAATGTCTTTTTACTGTTGTTTTATTTCTTTACTTACCTACACACACACACACACACCTTTTTTCGCACTAATGGTTAGAGCCTGTAAGTAAGCATTTCACTGTAAGGTCTACACCTGTTGTATTTGGTGCGCATGACAAATAAACTTTGATTAGATTTATGCATTTCTTTCGCGAATGTAATTTATGCCATTTCACTGGAGCCATTCTGAAATCCAAAATGTGGGTAACAATTTGCAGTCTATTCCCAGAATAAAGGGAGGACACATGTCCCCAGGCACACCTCCAGTCAGTCCTGTCTTGTCCTGGGCTAACCAGCTGAGGTTGTATAACTGTGTTATGTCCTCCTCAGCACACTCCAGTCACACTCCCACTGGGCTTAATGAGCTGACACTGTGACTCATGTCACCCCCTGTGTGTGTGACTGCGTGTGTGTGTGACCTTGTGTGTGTGTGTGTGTGCATGACTGCTTGTGTGTTTGTGTGTGTGTGTGTGACTGCGTGTGCATGTGTGTGATCTTGTGTGTGTGACTGTGTGTGTGTGCATGACTGCATGTGTGTGTGCATGCAAATGACCTGACATTGGACTTGGCTGTGGATTCAGCTAAACATTTAAACACTAACTTCTGCCATCTGAGTGACCATCCTTCTTCAGAGTTCTTATATGGTCTGTTTTCACGCTGTCAATCACAAGTGTCATCAATCAACACTCCTGATACTGAAGTTAGTAAGTTGTCACTCATTCCTTCTAGAAGCCTGTAATTCGCTCATTTGTTGGAGGCAGAGACCTTTTCTGACTCCAGTTTGTTAGACCATCTGTTGATATAGGGGATATTACCATGGAGAAAAGATGCATTCAGCCTGTATATTTAATAAAAAAAGAGGTTGAGAATGTTTGCTGTATTTAACCATTTCTGTGAGGTCTGTCTGCTTTAGGAGGCAGGCTGAGAGTTATGTGTGTCTCGTGCCATGCAGCCTGGATTGTGCCCTATGCAGAAGGGCACGGGGTTGGAGACACCCACAAACCGAAGGGGGTGGGGGGTCGCTCTAATAAGAGAGTCACACAGGAATACCACGGAAACTAAGAGCTAAGAGACGGTTGATGATGACTTGACTGTACAGCTTATGTAAACTACAGCGCCCTTAGCCACCGAACCCACGGATCTGTCAAAGAGGTCCCACACATATAGGCAAGCAGAAACACACACGGGTGTGCACATGCACGCTGCACACACACACACACACACAGAGAAACTTTGTTCTCCCACTCCCTGCATCTGTCTTAGTCCACTAATGATGTTTCAACATGTAGAAATATTAAATTAACTGGAATATCATCTAAACGTACCCTCATCATTTCTGTAAGTAGGCTGGCTCAGACAAGGTTCCACAGATAGATACTCACTAATCAGAGGCATCTGAATCTAATGTAATGAGTGATCATTGTATAATGAGCGTGGTATAATAATGATGCATTCTCCATTCATCTCTAAGTGGGCAACTTCAAAGACTGGGCTTGACGTTCAGGGCCAGTTCAGTCAAGGGCAATGAGACTGAGTCAGACACTGAGTATGGGAGTTCATTGTTCAACTTGCCATTAGTGATTATGTATATGTCAAGACTCATCAGCCATGTAGAAGTATTTGGGAAACTGGTGTAAAGTATGTAAGTTTGGTAACACTTTAGTTAACATCCAGCATCATAACACGTTATGACACGGTCATAACCTGTTATAATATGATCATAACACTGTCATGACACATATGTTTAAACCTGTTGTGACATATATTGCGTTAGTTTATGGCTGGTGGTGACAACAACACTATAGTGTAAAAACCCACAAAACCTATCACACAAGGCAAAACATTCCATTACACCATAGCCTACTTGTCAACAGTTTGTTTATGTTGTATAACATTTTGTTAATTATCATTGTTATTGCTCACACATTGATGTCAGACATGCACCTACCCCAATGCTCTGTTGCTGATGACTGGGATAAATGCCGGAGCAGATTTCAGGAACAGGAGAAGACACCCTCTTTTTGACAGATGACTGACATAATGGCATGTACGTGATAGGCCTATCTGGCTTATATGATTATGATGGCCATAATGCTTCTTGACAATGTCATAAAGGGGTTTTATCTTAGTCTAAGTAAAGTGACACATGACGGTCATAATGCTACATGACAGTGTCATAAAGTGTATTTTGACGTTGAAATTGTACGTCTTTCCATGTCCTGAGGACGTCGGGAAATGCCTTCAAAACCGGCCAATGGGGACAACCGTGAGTAATATTCCCATCAATTGGGCTTGAATGTGACTGTGAGACCCCTGCTGCATCTGTGTCCTGATATATGCCATGCACCTCTGACACACTGTCTTATCCAACGATCCAAAATAATAAGCCAATGCATGGTTATACAATAATGCAACAAAAGAACACATAAGTCCCAGTGGCTTTTCTTCAGAGCACTCAACATTTCCACTGGGTAAGTGCTTCTGTTGACTGTTGAGTTTGGGTCACATAAACCAAATATGCATTTAATGGAGGTTCCCATTCTCTTTTGGTGATTGTGTTATTACTTTTATCCCACAAACTCTACTTATTAAATGAATGCATTTTCATGGTTACATGTTTTTCTTAATCTGCAGAGACCAGATGGTGAGGTCAGAATACTGCAGCCAGGCCAGAGTTCTGTCAGTGGGTGTTCTGTGACTAACACAAAATTAAACACTCAGTTACAGTAGCTGTTGCATAGACATGATACATGTAAATCCATATAGTCTGTACCCGTCACACAGTATCTATAAGTGTATTTCTGGACATATTCAATCCCTATCCCAGTCTGCTGTCCCCACATGCGTCAAGATGGCCACCATTGTTCCTGTTCCCAAGAAAGCTAAAGTAGCTGAACTAAATGACTATCACCCCGTTGCAGTCACTTCTGTCATCATGAAGTGCTTTGAGAGACTAGTAAGGGTCATATCACCTCCACCCTACCTGACACCCTAGACCCACTCCAATTTGCTTACCGCCCCAATAGGTCCACTGGCGATGCAATCGCCATCACACTGCACACTGCCCTGTCCCATCTGGACAAGAGGAATATCTATGTAAGAATGCTGTTCATTAACTACAGCTCAGCATTTTTTTATATATATATTTTTTTTCATCTTTATTTAACCAGGTAGGCAAGTTGAGAACAAGTTATAATTTACAACTGCGACCTGGCCAAGATAAAGCAAAGCAGTGCAACACATACAACAACACAGAGTTACACATGGAGTAAAACAAACATACAGTCAATAATACAGTAAAAAAAAACAAGTCTATATACAATGTGAGCAAATGAGGTGAGATAAGGGAGGTAAAGGCAAAAAAAGGCCACGGTGGCGAAGTAAATACAATATAGTAAGTAAAACACTTGAATGGTAGATTTGCAGTGGAAGAATGTGCAAAGTCTGTGCAAAATCATTGAAAAGTGAAAGACTAAAGTTACATACATTGGATGCTTTAGTGAATTTCAGAATGTCTGGAATAGAAAAGGCAGAAATAAAACAATTCAATAAACATTCGCAGCCAGTCATCCAAAACATAGCCCTATGCAGTCGTTAAATTCCTATAGAAGGTGGCAAATGCTGAGGATGTGTTCAACAGGCAGCCAAGGGAGCCAAATAAATAAATACAGTAGGTGGAGAGGTAGTTGTTTGGGCTAAATTATAGATGGGCTATGTACAGGTGCAGTAATCTGTGAGCTGCTCTGACAGCTGGTGCTTAAAGCAAGTGAGGGAGATAAGTGTTTCCAGTTCCAGAGATTTTTGTAGTTCGTTCCAGTCATGGCAGCAGAGAACTGGAAGGAGAGGAGGCCAAAGGAAGAATTGGTTTGAGAGATAGAGAGAGTGACCAGAGAGATATACCTCACCGGCAACGGTGAGAAACTTGTTTTTAGAGAGGTGGATTTTTAAAAGTAGAAGTTCAAATAGGTTGGGGACAGACCTGGATAGTAGGACAGAACTCTGTAGGCTATCTCCATCGCTAACTATAACGTTGTCCGCCAAGATAGAACTGACAAAGTGGGTGGTGTTGCAATCTACTGCAAAGATAGCCTGCTGAGTTTTGTATTACTATCCAAGTCTGTACCCAAACAATTTGAGCTTCTACTTCTAAAAATTCACCTTTCCAGAAACAAGTCTCTCACTGTTACCGCTTGCTATAGACCACCCTCTGCCCCCAGCTGTGCCCTCGATACCATATGTGAATTGATTGCCCCCCATCTTTCTTCTGAGCTCGTGCTACTAGGTGACCTAAACTGGGACATGCTTAACACCCCGGCCATCCTACAATCTAAGCTTGATGCCCTCAATCTCACACAAATTATCAATGAACCTACCAGGTACAACCCCAAATCAGTAAACACGGGCACCCTCATAGATGTCATCCTAACTAACTCACCCTCCAAATACACCTCTGCTGTTTTCAATCAAGATCTCAGCGATCACTCACTCATTGCCTGCATCCGTAATGGGTCTGCAACCAAACGACCACCCCTCATCACTGTCAAACGCTCCCTGAAACACCGGGGTATCCTGGAATGACATTGACCTCATCCAGTCAGTAGATGATGCCTTCTTTAAAAGTGCCTTCCTCACCATCTTAAATAAGCATGCCCCTCTCAAAACATGTAGAACTAGGAATAGATATAGTCCTTGGTTTACTCCAGACCTGTCTGCCCTTGACCAGCACAAAAACATCTTGTGGCGTTCTGCATTAGCATCGAATAGCCCCCGTGATATGCAACTTTTCAGGGAAGTTAGGAACAAATATACACAGGCAGTTAGAAAAGCTAAGGCAAGCTTTTTCAAACAGAAATTTGCACTAACTCAAAAAAGTTCTGGGACACTGTTAAATCCATGGAGAATAAGAGCACCTCCTCCCAGCTGCCCACTGCTCTGAGGCTAGGAAACACTGTCACCACAGATAAATCCACTATAATTGAGAATTTCAATAAGCATTTCTCTACGGCTGGCCATGCTTTCCACATGGCTACCCCTACCCCGGTCAACTGCCCGGCACTCTCCACAGCAACCCACCAAAGCCCCCACCATTTCTCCTTTACCCAAATTCAGATAGCTGATGTTCTGAAAGAGCTGCAAAATCTGGACCCCTACAAATCAGCCTAACCATCTTAAATAAGCATGCCCCATTCAAGAAATTTAGAACCAGGAACAGATATAGCTCTTGGTTCTCTCCAGACCTGACTGCCCTTAACCAAGACAAAAACATCCTATGGTGTTCTGCATTAGCATCGAACAGCCCCCGTGATATGCAGCTTTTCAGGGAAGCTAGAAACCAATATACACAGGCAGTTAGAAAAGCCAAGGCTAGCTTTTTCAAGCAGAAATTTGCTTCCTGCAACACTAACTCAAAAAAGTTCTGGGACACTGTAAAGTCCATGGAGAATAAGAACATCTCCTCCCAGCTGCCCACTGCACTGAAGATAGGAAACACTGTCACCACTGATAAATCCACTATAATTGAGAATTTCAATAAGCATTTTTCATGCTTTCCACCTGGCTACCCCTACCCCGGTCAACAGCACTGCACCCCCCTGCAACTCGCCCTAGCCTTCCTCATTTATCCTTCTCCCAAATCCAGTCAGCTGATGTTCTGAAAGAGCTGCAAAAGCTGGACCCCTACAAATCAGCCGGGCTAGACAATCTGGACCCTTTCTTTCTAAAAATTATCTGCCGAAATTGTTGCCACCCCTATTCCTAGCCTGTTCAACCTCTCTTTCGTGTCGTCTGAGATTCCCAAAGATTGGAAAGCAGCTGCGGTCATCCCCCTCTTCAAAGGGGGGGACACTCTTGACCCAAACTGCTACAGACCTATATTTATCCTACCCTGTCTTTCTAAGGTCTTCGAAAGCCAAGTTAACAAACAGATTACTGACCATTTTGAACCCCACCATACCTTCTCCGCTATGCAATCTGGTTTCAGAGCTGGTCATGGGTGCACCTCAGCCACGCTCAAGGTTCTAACGACATCATAACCGCCATCGATAAGAGACTGTGCAGCCGTATTCATCGACCTGGCCAAAGCTTCCGACTCTGTCAATCACAACATTCTTATTGGCAGACTCGACAGCCTTGGTTTCTCAAATGATTGCCTCGCCTGGTTGAGTTCAGTGTGTCAAATCGGAGGGCCTGTTATCCGGACCTCTGACAGTCTCTATGGGTGTGCCACAGGGTTCAATTCTCGGGCCGACTCTCTTTTCTGTATACATCGATGATGTTGCTCTTGCTGCTGGTGATTCTCTGATCCACCTCTACGCAAACGACACCATTCTGTATACTTCTGGCCCCTCCTTGAACACTGTGTTATGCCAGTACATGTCCAGGCCCGTCTGAAGTTTGCTAGAGAGCATTTGGATGATCCAGAAGAAGATTGGGAGAATTTAATTTTTAATTTTACCTTTATTTTACTAGGCAAGTCAGTTAAGAACAAATTCTTATTTTCAATGACGGCCTAGGAACAGTGGGTTTAACTGCCTGTTCAGGGGCAGAACGACAGATTTGTACCTTGTCAGCTCGGGGATTCGAACTTGCAACCTTGCGGTTACTAGTCCAACGCTCTAACCACTAGGCTAGAGAATGTCATATGGTCAGATGAAACCAAAATATAACTTTTTGGTAAAAACTCAACTCGTCGTGTTTGGAGGACTAAGAATGCTGAGTTGCATCCAAAGAACACCATACCTACTGTGAAGCATGGGGGTGGAAACATCATGCTTTGGGGCTGTTTTTCTGCAAAGGGACCAGGACCACTGATCCGTGTAAAGGAAAGAATGAATGGGGCCATGTATCGTGTGATTTTTTGTGAAAACCTCCTTCCATCAGCAAGGGCATTGAAGATGAAACGTGGCTGGGTCTTTCAGCATGACAATGATCCCAAACACACCGCCCGGGCAACAAAGGAGTGGCTTCGTAAGAAGCATTTCAAGGTCCTGGAGTGGCCTAGCCAGTCTCCAGATCTCAACCCCATAGAAAATCTTTGGAGGTAGTTGAAAGTCCGTGTTGCCCAGCAACAGCCCCAAAACATCACTGCTCTAGAGGAGATCTGAATGGAGGAATGGGCCAAAATACCAGCAACAGTGTGTGAAAACCTTGTGAAGACTTACAGAAAACGTTTGACCTCTGTCATTGCCAACAAATGGTATATAACAAAGTATTGAGATAAACTTTTGTTATTGACAAAATACTTATTTTCCACCATAATTTGCAAATAAATTCATAAAAAATCCTACAATGTGATTTTCTGGATTATTTTCCCTCATAAGGTAGTCGTTGTGAATTTGTAAATTACTTGTTCGATATTACTGCATTGTCGGAACTAGAAGCACAAGCATTTCACTACACTCACATTAATACCTGCTAACCATGTGTATGTGACCAATACAATTTGATGTGATTAGATTTTGTATGACATTACTGGTCATAAAATAGTAAAGTCTAAGACCACAGCAACATAGAATAATGTCACTAGCAGCAAGGCCAGCAGTCTTAACGTAGTTCTGGCTCTGATGCTAAAACAATAGCCAGCATCAGATCAGCAGTCTTAAATTAACGTAGTTCTGGCTCTGATGGCAAAACAATAGCCAGCAGCAGATCAGCAGTCTTAAATTAACGTAGTTCTGGCTCTGATGGCAAAACAATAGCCAGCAGCAGATCAGCAGTCTTAAATTAACGTAGTTCTGGCTCTGATGGCAAAACAATAGCCAGCAGCAGATCAGCAGTCTTAAATTAACGTAGTTCTGGCTCTGATGGCAAAACAATAGCCAGCAGCAGATCAGCAGTCTGATAGCAGAGCTCTCTCTCTCTTTCTCTCCCTCTCTCTGTCTTCCCCGTCTCTCTCCCTCTCTCTCTTCCCCCTCTCTATTTCTCTCCCTCTATCTCTCTCCCTCTCTCTGTCTTCCCCCTCTTCCCCCCCCCCCCTCCTGCTCTATCTCTTTCCACAGACCAATGTATGACCAACACATACTGGCAAGGACCTGTTCAGTGACTAGAGCATGTCAAAGACACTTTTCTGTGTTAGCCTCCTCTCCAGACAAGGACCTGTTCAGTGACAAGAGCATGTCAAAGACACTTTTCTGTGTTAGCCTCCTCTCCAGACAAGGACCTGTTCAGTGACTAGAGCATGTCAAAGACACTTTTCTGTGTTAGCCTCCTCTCCAGACAAGGACCTGTTCAGTGACTAGAGCATGTCAAAGACACTTTTCTGTGTTAGCCTCCTCTCCAGACAAGCTATTGTGACTCAGTTTCAAGCTCTCATCATCCTATGATACGACTTTGGAGACATAACATCACAGAACGCCTCAACTGCTTGTACAGGCCAGAGTAGTAGGCCATTACCCCAACTTAAGCCATCCGCAGAGCTGGCATTGATTTGATCCAATGAGTTACTCTCCGCCATTCCACAATACTTCTGATCCATAGCAAGACCTCTGCCACCTCCAGTCCTCTTCCTTCTGTCTCACCCCATACTGGTCCATAATTACCTTAAAGCCCTCCGTCACTGACATAATGCATAGACAAGCCCTCCGTCACTGACATAATGCATAGACAAGCCCTCCGTCACTGACATAATGCATAGACAAACCCTCCGTCACTGACATAATGCATAGACAAGCCCTCCGTCACTGACATAATGCATAGACAAGCCCTCCGTCACTGACATAATGCATAGACAAGCCCTCCGTCACTGACATAATGCATAGACAAGCCCTCCGTCACTGACATAATGCACAGACAAGCCCTCCGTCACTGACATAATGCACAGACAAGCCCTCCGCCACTGACATAATGCATAGACAAGCCCTCCGTCACTGACATAATGCATAGACAAGCCCTCCGTCACTGACATAATGCATAGACAAGCCCTCCGTCACTGACATAATGCACAGACAAGCCCTCCGTCACTGACATAACGCACAGACAAGCCCTCCGTCACTGACATAATGCATAGACAAGCCCTCCGTCACTGACATAATGCATAGACAAGCCCTCCGTCACTGACATAATGCATAGACAAGCCCTCCGTCACTGACATAATGCATAGACAAGCCCTCCGTCACTGACATAATGCATAGACAAGCCCTCCGTCACTGACATAATGCATAGACAAGCCCTCCGTCACTGACATAATGCACAGACAAGCCCTCCGTCACTGACATAATGCACAGACAAGCCCTCCGTCACTGACATAATGCATAGACAAGCCCTCCGTCACTGACATAATGCATAGACAAGCCCTCCGTCACTGACATAATGCATAGACAAGCCCTCCGTCATTGACATAATGCATAGACAAGCCCTCTGCCACCTCCAGTCCTCTTCCTTCTGTCTCACCCTATACTGGTCCATAATTACCTTAAAGCCCTCCGTTACTGACATAATGCATAGACAAGCCCTCCGTCACTGACATAATGCATAGACAAGCCCTCCGTCACTGACATAATGCACAGACAAGCCCTCCGTCACTGACATAATGCATAGACAAGCCCTCCGCCACTGACATAATGCATAGACAAGCCCTCCGTCACTGACATAATGCATAGACAAGCCCTCCGTCACTGACATAATGCATAGACAAGCCCTCCGTCACTGACATAATGCACAGACAAGCCCTCCGTCACTGACATAATGCATAGACAAGCCCTCCGTCACTGACATAATGCATAGACAAGCCCTCTGTCACTGACATAATGCATAGACAAGCCCTCCGTCACTGACATAATGCATAGACAAGCCCTCCGTCACTGACATAATGCATAGACAAGCCCTCCGTCACTGACATAATGCATAGACAAGCCCTCCGTCACTGACATAATGCACAGACAAGCCCTCCGTCACTGACATAATGCATAGACAAGCCCTCCGTCACTGACATAATGCACAGACAAGCCCTCCGTCACTGACATAATGCATAGACAAGCCCTCCGTCACTGACATAATGCATAGACAAGCCCTCCGTCACTGACATAATGCATAGACAAGCCCTCCGTCACTGACATAATGCATAGACAAGCCCTCCGTCACTGACATAATGCACAGACAAGCCCTCCGTCACTGACATAATGCATAGACAAGCCCTCCGTCACTGACATAATGCATAGACAAGCCCTCTGCCACCTCCAGTCCTCTTCCTTCTGTCTCACCCTATACTGGTCCATAATTACCTTAAAGCCCTCCGTTACTGACATAATGCATAGACAAGCCCTCCGTCACTGACATAATGCATAGACAAGCCCTCCGTCACTGACATAATGCACAGACAAGCCCTCCGTCACTGACATAATGCATAGACAAGCCCTCCGCCACTGACATAATGCATAGACAAGCCCTCCGTCACTGACATAATGCATAGACAAGCCCTCCGTCACTGACATAATGCATAGACAAGCCCTCCGTCACTGACATAATGCACAGACAAGCCCTCCGTCACTGACATAATGCATAGACAAGCCCTCCGTCACTGACATAATGCATAGACAAGCCCTCTGTCACTGACATAATGCATAGACAAGCCCTCCGTCACTGACATAATGCATAGACAAGCCCTCCGTCACTGACATAATGCATAGACAAGCCCTCCGTCACTGACATAATGCACAGACAAGCCCTCCGTCACTGACATAATGCATAGACAAGCCCTCCGTCACTGACATAATGCACAGACAAGCCCTCCGTCACTGACATAATGCACAGACAAGCCCTCCGTCACTGACATAATGCATAGACAATCCCTCCGTCACTGACATAATGCATAGACAAGCCCTCCGTCACTGACATAATGCATAGACAAGCCCTCCGTCACTGAAATAATGCATAGACAAGCCCTCCGTCACTGACATAATGCACAGACAAGCCCTCCGTCACTGACATAATGCATAGACAAGCCCTCTACGTTTTACAGTGATCCATTTTTTAGACCCATTTTTTTTGTTTTACCTTTATTTAATTAGGCAAGTCAGTTAAGAACAAATTCTTATTCAATGTTATATTCACTGAGTGTACAAAATATTAAGAACAGATTCCTAATATTGAGTAGGGGCATGGACTCAAGGATGGATACAAGGTATCGAAAGCCTTCCACAGGGATGCTGGCCCATGCTGACTCCAATGCTTCCCACAGTTAAGTCAAGTTGATTGGATGTCCTTTGGGTGGTGGACCCATACACATGCTGTGTGTTTGTGTGTGTGTGTGTGTGTGTGTGTGTGTGTGTGTGTGTGTGTGTGTGTGCATGTGTGTGGGTGTGTGTGTGTGTGTGCGCGCGTGCATGTGTGTGTGTGTGTGTGCGCGCGTGCATGTCAGTAAAATAAAAGTGACAGTGATGTTACGCAACCCAAGTGTCTGTGCCTTAGTGTACTTTATGTCTGATGTTTTTGTCCTTCATTGTAAAGGCTTTCAGCTGTGAGCTGTGTTTGAGTGTTTACCCCAATAGCACTCAGGCAAACACATAATTTCATGTATTTTAATGCCATTGTGTATATCGAGGTCAACCGAAAGAAGGCTAGAAAGTCAGTAATTCTTTATATTTACAGTTTTACAATGTTATATACACTGAGTGTACAAAACCGGTATCAAAAGCTTTCCACAGGGACGCTGGCCCATGTTTACTCCAATGCTTCCCACAGATAAGTCAAGTTGGCTGGCTGTCCTTTGGGTGGTGGACCATTCTTAATACACACTGGAAACTGTTGAGCATGAAAAACCTAGCAGCGTTGCAGTTTTTCACACAAACAGGTGCTCCTGGCACCTACTACCAAATCCTGTTCAAAGGCACTTAAATATTTTATCTTGCTCATTCACCCTCTAAATGGAAAAAAATACACAATCCATGTCTCAATTCTCTCCTCCCCTTCATCTATACTGACTGAAGTGGATTTAAAAGGTGACATCAATAAGGAATCACAGCTTTCATCTGAATTCACCTGGTCAGTTTATGTCATGGAAAGAGCAGGTATCCGCAATGTTTTGTACACTGAGTGTATTTATCGTTATTTCATTACAGAAGATAATCTATCTAACATAAAGAACCAAGTGAAACTGAATAGGAACTAGTAGAACTGAATAGGACCAAGTAGAACTGAATAGGACCAAGTAGAACTGAATAGGACCAAGTAGAACTGAATAGGACCAAGTGAAACTGAATAGGACCAAGTAGAACTGAATAGGACCAAGTAGACCTGAATAGGACCAAGTAGAACTGAATAGGCCAAGTAGACCTGAATAGGACCAAGTAGAACTGAATAGGACCAAGTAGAACTGAATAGGACCAAGTAGACCTGAATAGGACCAAGTAGAACAGAATAGGACCAAGTAGAACTGAATAAGATACAACCAAAAACCCTGAGGCGAGCTACACAATGAAAGACTTTGATTTGCTGCACGAACTCTGCGGGTCAAAAAGCTAATAGGTTTCCTTTAGAGATGCATCCATTTTCCTCTCCATTTTCCTGTGTAGCAGATTAATCCCTCCAAGAATTTCTCCCCAGCATGTAGAGGAGAGGGCGAAGAGGCAGAGAGAGAAGAGAAGGGGATGAGGGGGGAGGTAGTGGTTAAAGGGGCCGGGGGAGTGTGGAGACTGACTGGGGGAGCTGGACCACATGATTATCCCTCATCCCCATGGTTACCCATCCGTGATCTGACCTTTCTCTTCTCTTCTCTTCTCCTCTCCTCTTCTCTTCTCTTCTCTTCTCTTTCTCTTTCTCTTTCTCTTTCTCTTTCTCTTTCTCTTTCTCTTTCTCTTTCTCTTCCTCTCTGTAGGCTTCCCGTGCCCAGGTCTGGGCTTGTCTCCCTGACCATATCTTGCGAGGGCCAAGCAGTAGCAAACTGTGTGTGTGTGTGCGTGTTTGAGAGAGAGAGAGTAGAGATTCTCTGGCTCACACCCAATCCTCTCCCCTCGGGGGTGCAGTGATAGTCTTCCCCACCTCTTTACAGTTTCTAGATGACCTATCTCTCATTATTACTGCCATTATTTACAGACCTAATCCCTCTCTCGCTCTCTCCCTCTCCCCTCATCAGTCTGAATAGGGATACATGATTGCTCACTGCAGCACCACAATAGCCTGTTAACTATTCCTTCACACAGTCGTATCATTAGCACAACACTCATACAGTAGAGTAGAGCGATAATGGTCAACTTTTGTCCTTCCCCCAACCACCATCACCATTAGGGCACTTCAAATACACCCTCCTCCCGCCCTAAGCCGTTATGTGAGACACATATATCATGGGGCTATGAAGACCTGTCAGTATACATTCAGGCTTAGTGGTAATAGAGTACTGGATAAGATCGGTTATCCATCTTCCTTCTAGCTAATCTCTCTGTCCATCTCTCTGATTCTTCCATTTCTCTTCTCCCTTAGTCAGAAGAGGGAGGTCCACTCTATGACCATGGGCTAATCCTGTAGGCCTGTATTCCCAGAGGCATTAAAGCACTTCAGTGAGGGGTAAATGTTTGACCTTCATCCCTTCCCAAAGGCTGCACATTTAGTTCAATCAGAGCAGGTCTCTAATTCGGTCTCCATAACCTTCATAGACACTTAGAATAGAGATGCTAAACCTCCAGAGATCAAACGGTCTGGTGCCAAATAACCTCACACATACCCCCATTCCCAGCCCAACATTCAAACACATTTCAAACACATCTTAGGTTTTGTTAGCTAACATTTAGCTTATTGCAAATTATATCACTTAGGCCTATTGGCAGAATGACTACACCATTATCCACTCACACTTAATCTACTGTCTTCATGACACAATCAAAACAGTATTATTTTCGAGGATTTAGCTTGCTTACCCAATTTGGCTACACTTGACACCTTCTACAGATTAGTGTTAGCATGCTAAGCCGCTAGCTAAACCAGACACCTCTTCCTATAGCTTAGATGGGGGAGGTATGTTATAGCGTGTCTAGTCTAAGTCTGTTAGGCAGTCCTTTTCTGGCTTAGTGAAATAATGGTGTTAGAGTGTTAACCCCTTACTATGTGTGTAGCTCAGGCGGCTGGTGTCTGGTTAATTAGGGAAGACAGGCTCCTAGTAATCGTTGGAAAGGAATAAATGGAATGGTATCAAACACATGTGTTTGATACTATTCCGTTCACTGCATTCCAGACATTGTTTTGAGCCATCAGCAGTCTCCTGTGGTGTGTAGCCTACTGTACATACATCCAAACTGAGACACACCCCTTGTGGATAACAGTAAGGCAGCCAATAACAGACCAACTGAAGACTCTTATTTTGTTTGTCATGTTGTTTGGTTGGTTGACAATATGTCTGAGTACCTTAAGATGTATAGTTCAGCTGTGGACTGGCTGTGGAAGGGTTAAAGTGAGGTGCCCAGACTGTACTGTCTGGTTCCATATGAACCTTGTGCCCCTCTACCCATTGCCACATTTGGTAGATCTAAAAACAATGGATAGGTTTTCAACAAATCTCTCACACCTATCAGATCCTGCTAGATCAACTCATATTAGGTAGGGAGGTATGGACAAGGTGTTGACTTGGAGAGACATACACCTGTTAGACCATACACCATACTGTGAGAGACCTGAGAACATCTTGCCAACCAGAGACTGTTACAATCTACCACAGGATTAATTCAACTGACTGTTGCTGATGTCAGACCACCAACTCCTTCAAGTAGATAATCAATCATCTACACTAGGGTTGTAACTACATGGGCAAAAGTATGTGGACACCCCCTTCAAATTAGTGGATTCAGCTATTTCAGCCACACCCATTGCTGACAGGTGTATAAAATTGAACACATTGCCATGCAATCTCTATAGTCAAACATTGGCAGGAGAATGGCCCGTACTGAAGAGCTCAGTGACTTTCAATGTGACACCGTCATAGGATGCCACCTTTCCAACAAGTCACTTCGTCAAATTTCTGCCGTGCTAGAGCTGCCCTGGTCAACTGTAAGTGCTCTTATTGTGAAGTGGAAACGTCTAGGAGCAACAATGGCTCAGCTGCGAAGTGGCAGGCCACACAATCTCACAGAAAGGGACCGCTGAGTGCTGAAGCATATTGAGCATAAAAATCGTCTGTCCTCGGTTGCAACACTCATTAACATGTTCCAATCTGCCTCTGGAAGCAATGTCAGCACAATAACTGTTCGTCAGGAGCTTTAGGAAAGGGATTTCCATGGTTGGGCAGTCACACACAAGCCTAAGATCACCATGCGCAATGCCAAGCGCCGGCTGGAGTGGTGTAAAGCTCGCCGCCATTGGACTCCATCTGGCAGTCGGACGGACAAATCTGGGTTTGGTGGATGCCAGGAGAACACTACCTGCCCCAATGCATAGTGCCAACTGTAAAGTTTGGTGGAGGAGGATTAATGGTCTGGGGCTGTTTTTCATGGTTCGGTCTAGGCCCCTTAGTTCCAGTGAAGATAAATCTTAACACTACAGCATATAATGACATTCTAGACGATTCTGTGCTTCCAACATTGTGGCAACAGTTTTGGGAAGGCCCTTTCCTGTTTCACCATGACAATACCCCCGTGCACAATGCGAGGTCCATACAGAAATGGTTTGTCGAGATCGGTGTGGAAGAACTTGACTGGCCTGCACAGAGCCCCGACTTCAACCCCATCGAACACCTTTGGGATGAATTGGAATGCCGACTGCAAGACAGGCTTAATTGCCCAACATCAGTGCTTGATCTCACTAATGCTGTTATGGCTGAATGGAAGCAAGTCCCCGCAGGAATGTTCCAACATCTAGTGGAAAGCCTTCCCAGAGGAGTGGAGGCTGTTATAGCAGCAAAGGGGGAACCAATTCCATATTAATGTCCATGATTTTTTTACGAGATGTTCGGTGTCCACATACTTTTAGCCAAGTAGTGTATATTTTAATACTATTCTCCCTCCTTCCTCCTCTTTCTCTCTCTGCAGCATGGACCACATGTGGCGACCTCATTGTAACTCTGACCATGGTGGTCCTGTCATGGACCACATGTGGCGACCTCATTGTAACTCTGACCATGGTGGTCCTGTCATGGACCACATGTGGCGACCTCATTGTAACTCTGACCATGGTGGTCCTGTGATGGACCACATGTGGCGACCTCATTGTAACTCTGACCATGGTGGTCCTGTGATGGACCACATGAGGCGACCTCATTGTAACTCTGACCATGGTGGTCCTGTGATGGACCACATGTGGCGACCTCATTGTAACTCTGACCATGGTGGTCCTGTGATGGACCACATGTGGCGACCTCATTGTAACTCTGACCATGGTGGTCCTGTGATGGACCACATGTGGCGACCTCATTGTAACTCTGACCATGGTGGTCCTGTCATGGACCACATGTGGCGACCTCATTGTAACTCTGACCATGGTGGTCCTGTGATGGACCACATATGGCGACCTCATTGTAACTCTGACCATGGTGGTCCTGTCATGGACCACATGTGGCGACCTCATTGTAACTCTGACCATGGTGGTCCTGTGATGGACCACATGTGGCGACCTCATTGTAACTCTGACCATGGTGGTCCTGTGATGGACCACATGTGGCGACCTCATTGTAACTCTGACCATGGTGGTCCTGTGATGGACCACATGTGGCGACCTCATTGTAACTCTGACCATGGTGGTCCTGTGATGGACCACATGTGACGACCTCATTGTAACTCTGACCATGGTGGTCCTGTGATGGACCACATGTGGCGACCTCATTGTAACTCTGACCATGGTGGTCCTGTGATGGACCACATGTGGCGACCTCATTGTAACTCTGACCATGGTGGTCCTGTGATGGACCACATGTGGCGACCTCATTGTAACTCTGACCATGGTGGTCCTGTGATGGACCACATGTGGCGACCTCATTGTAACTCTGACCATGGTGGTCCTGTGATGGACCACATGTGGCAACCTCATTGTAACTCTGACCATGGTGGTCCTGTGATGGACCACATGTGACGACCTCATTGTCACTCTGATCATGGTGGTCCTGTGATGGACCACATGTGGCGACCTCATTGTAACTCTGACCATGGTGGTCCTGTGATGGACCACACATGTTCAACATGAACCAAACACAAACCACATCCCTGCTTATTGTCATTTTTCCAATCACAGAGGACCTTACTGGTCAAACACTTTGACAATGTCATCATCAATTGTACCTCCTTTAACTTAAACCAGGTAGGTGAGGTTTGGATTCGGTGAAGCTGCGGTGACAATAGCGTCAGGTTATTGTATCAAAAATACATTTTCGGTCACTGACCGTGGTGTCAATCACACCTATTGTGGAATACTAAATATATATGTATCTTAATTTCGGACTAATCTCAGTATCCATCTCTTTAGTACAGTATGTATCAGTTTAAACCAATCTACAGTACAGAAAGATGGACAGACAGCAATTAATTAGACATGGAAAGTTATCCAAAGACCGTTACAGTGTAATATGACTGTCCTCCTGAAGCCTAATATCCTAAAATGCAAAAAAAAAAATCAATTTGATTTACAGTATGATTAGGATCACAATTAAAGCATAATTATTAACTTATTGGCCAGAAATTATATGCTTACTGTAAGTTTGGGGAATTTACAGGACAGTGGTAGACAGGTGTTTACATAATTGAATATAAATGCACCATTGTGATGAATTCCCTCCAGTCTATTAGGTATAACTACTACCACTTTAAATTGCTTTCAGAGCTGGTAGAGACCGGCAACATAAAGTGAGTTACTCACATGACTGACGCTTGTTGTGGTTGGTCGATCCAGACGAGGATGTGGACATGGTCCAATCGAGGGGGAGGGGGGGTTGCAGACAGTGATGGAGAATGTCTACCCTCTGTGTATGCAGGTATGTGTGCGAGAGAGGGAGTGCGTGTATGAGTGTGTGTGTCCACTCCAGTCAGAGTTCCAGGACAGGACACTGCCGTGTGTAAAGCCTGGTCATCTAGTCTCTAGATCTGTTGAGAATGCTTAAAAAACAAGAACATTGAGATAGGCCTCACAGGAAAACACTCCTTCTGTTCTCCTCTTGTCTGTCCTGTATTTTTTACTCTCTCACCTGATTTGGCTTTGTAGTTCCCTCTCTCTGTCCTCTTTTGCTACTCTTTCTTTCAGCAGCTCTCTCTCTCTCTCTTTATCTCTTTCTATATTTCTCTCTTTATCACACTCTCTCTTTATCTCTCTTTATATTTTTCTTTATCTCTCTCTCTTTCTTGCGGCTCTCTCTCTCTCTCTCTCAAATCTGGTAGGGTAGTGCAGAGCGGTGCAGAGCTGCAGCTTAGGAACAGAGGGAGAGAGTATGGGTTAAGGCAGTGCGGCCTGTACCAAGTGGACACCCACAGAGGGGACAGCATGTGATAGGATAAGGTGGAGCAGTGCTTCTTACATAATGTGGAGGAATGTACCAGGATAAGTAAAACCCCTACTCTGTATAAAAATATAGATCTGTAATTATCTAAGGGACAGGGTGACTGACAAATAGTAAATATGAGGAAAATATTCAGCAACTCTTGAAGGAAAATTTAAGTGGATGTCAATCAAATCAAATAAAAATTTGAATCAAGAAGACACTTTCATTCTTTAGAGTGTAAGCCATTGGGGGGAGTGGGGGTGCTAAGCTGACATGGGATTGTTTTAAGATGGTCATTTTGGTATAAAAATATATTTAAAAAATATTTGATGAAATATTGATTTTGACCTTTACTACTGAAGCCCATAGAAACACATTTAATATCATAAATGGCAAAAAGGACAGTCAAAAAATAAGTAATTAGAAACAAGGTTTTGAAGTGTTTGTCCTAAATATATACAGTACCAGTCAAAAGTCTGGACACCCCTACTCATTCTAGGGCATTTCTTTATTTTTACTATTTTCTACATTGTAAAATAATAGTTTAGACATCACAATTATGAAATAACACTTATGGAATCATGTAGTAACCAAAAAGGTGTTAAACAAATCAAAATATATTTTACATTTGAGATTCTTCAAAGTAGCCACCCTTTGTCTTTGATGACAGCTATGCACACTCTTGGCATTCTCTCAACCAGCTTCATGAGGTAGTCACCCGGAATGCATTTCAATTAACAGGTGTGCCTTGTTAAAAGTTATTTTGTGGAATTGATTTTCTTCTTAATGCGTTTACGCCAATCAGTTGTGTTGTGACAAGGTAAGGGTGGTATACAGAAGATAGCCCTATTTGGTAAAAGTCTAAGTCCATATTATGGAAAGAATAGCTCAAATAAGCAAAGAGAAACGACAGTCCATCATTACGTTAAGACATGAATTTCAGTCAATGCGGAAAATCTGAAGAACTTTCAAGTGCAGTTGCAAAAACCATCAAGCGCTATGATGACACTGACTCTCATGTGGACCACCACAGTAAAAGAAGACCCAGAGTTACCTCTGCTGTAAAGGATAAGTTCATTAGATTGCAGTCCAAATAAATGCTTCACAGAGTTCAAGTAACAGACACATCTCAACATCAACTGTTCAATGGAGACTGGATGAATCAGGCCTTCATGGTCGAATTGCCTCAAAGAAACCACTATTAAAGGACCCTAATAAGAAGAACAGACTTGCTTTGGCTAAGAAACATGTGCAATGGACATTAGATCAGTGGAAATCCGTCATTTGGTCTGACGAGTCCGAATTTGAGATTTTGGGTTTCAACTGCCATGTCTTTGTGAGACGCAGAGTAGGTGAACAGATGATATCCGCATGTGTGGTTCCCACCATGAAGCATGGAGGAGGAAGTGTGATGGTTTGGGGGTGCTTTGCTGGTGACACTGTCTGTGATTTATTTTGAATTCAAGGCACACTTAACCAGCATGTCTACCACAGCATTCAGCAGTGATATGCCATCCCATCTGGTTTGTGCTTAGTGGGACTATCATTTGTTTTTCAACAGAACAATGACCCAACACACCTCCAGGCTCTGTAAGGGCTATTTGACCAAGGAGAGTGATGAAGTGCTGCATATGTTGACCTGGCCTCTACAATCACCCAATCTCAATAAACTTGTTTTGGCATGAGTTGGACCGCAGAGTGAAGGAAAAGCAGCCAACAAGTGCTCATTATATGTCAGAACTCTTTCAAGACTGTTGGAAAAGTATTCTTTGTGAAGCTGGTTGAGAAAATGGCAAGAATGTGCAAAGGGGGGCTACTTAGAAGAATCTCAAATAGAAAATATATTTTGATTTGTTTAACACATTTTTGTTTACTTCGTGATTTCATATGTGTTATTTCATAGTTTTGATGTCTTCACTATTATTCTACAATGAAAAATAAAATATGTGAAAATAAAGAAAACCCTTGAATGAGTAGGCGTGTCCAAACTTTTGACTGGTACTGTATATTTTTACACATATTTAACCCCTGTTTTGGGTAGGCACAAAACTACTTTCATACTTTTTTTTCATCATTCCCGGTTACCTTAAGATGAGTCCCATGATACTTGTGGGGGTCGTAGAGCATACATCGCTCTAGCTGTGCCACCTTTCACCGCAGATGCGGAAGTGAGACACTGGTGGATGCGGTTGATTGAGATGCATCAGATGTGAAAAAAGAAAACCGAATTGGCGGATTTTGATGGGGATTGTTTTGTTGCGTAACTTAGATTGAGGCACTGGTGCGTCAATTGACTCTAGGGGGTTAATTGTCTCCTAAGATTAACTAAATATCATCCTCATCTTTGGTTCACTCTTCTGTTCATGTGCATGGTGGGAAGGAAAGGTGCTGCAGCGAGGATTATTTTGACTTATCTGACACTGAATGACAGAGTACAGGACAGGCTGTGTATCAACATGTAACAAGCCCTGACCTTCTAAGCGCTCACATTCTCTCATTCCTCCAGAGTTGTACATAATACGTAGCTCTTGGGGGGAAAAGTGACGCGGTGCAGCTTGCTGATGACCTTGTTGCTAATGTATATTCAGCAGCAATGTTTTAAAATGGAAAATGGTATCACTTACAGGAAGTTCACTACCTCTCTCCCTAAACCAGTTAAGTACTCTGATTTTGAATAAATATTTCAGTTTCGATTTTTTATATAAGTATATGTATTCTTGATTACCAACAACAACGAGACAGCCAATAGGGAGGAGGTAAGGGCACTCGGAGTGTGGTGTCAGGAAACAACCTCTCACTGAACATCAACAAAACAAAGGAGATGATCGTGGACTTCAGGAAACAGCAGAGGGAGCACCCCCCTACCCACATCGACAGGACAGCAGTGAAGGAGGTGGAACGTTTTAAGTTCCTCGGCATACACATCCCGGACAAATTTAAATGGTCCACCCACACAGACAGTGTGGTGAAGAAAGTGCAACAGCGCCTCTTCAACCTCAGGAGAATGAAGAAATGTGGCTTGTCACCTAAAACCCTCACAAACTTTTACAGATGCACAATTGAAAGCATTCTATCGGGATATATCACCGACTGGTACGGCAACTACACCGCCAATAACCACAGGGCTCTCCAGAGGGTGGTGCGGTTTGCACAACACATCATCGGGGGCAAACTACCTGCCCTCCAGGACACCTACAGCACCCGATGTCACAGGAAGGCCAAAAAGATAATCAACAACAACAACCACCTGAGCCACTGCCTGTTCACCCCGCTACCATCCAGAAGGCGAGGTCAGTACAGGTGCATCAAAGCTGGGACAGAGAGACTGAAAAAAAGTTTCTATCTCAAGGCCATCAGACCGTTGAACAGCCATCACTTGCACAGTGAGGCTGCTGCCTACATACAGACTTGAAATCATTGGCCACTTTAATAAATGGATACTAGTCACTTTAATAATGTTTACATATCTTGCATTACTCATCTCATATGTATATACTGTATTTTATACCATCTATTGCATCTTGCATTTGCCAGTCGATCATTGCTCATCCATATATTTATATATACAGTTGAAGTCGGAGGTTTACATACACCTTAGCCAAATACATTTAAACTCTGTTTTTCACAATTCCTGACATTTAATCCAAGTAAAAACATAGGTCAGTTAGGATCACCACTTTATTTTAAGAATGTGAAATGTCAGAATAATAGTAAAGAGAATGATTTACTTGAGCTTTTATTTCTTTCATCACATTCCCAGTGGGTCAGAAGTTTACATACACTCAATTAGTATTTGGTAGCATTGCCTTTAAATTGTTTAACTTGGGTCAAACATTTCGGGTAGCCTTCCACAAACTTCCCACAATAAGTTGGGTGAATTTTGGCCCATTCCTCCTGACAGAGCTGGTGGAACTGACTCAGGTTTGTAGGCCTCCTTGCTCGCACACGCTTTTTCATTTCTGCCCACACATTTTCTATAGGATTGAGGTCAGGGCTTTGTGATGGCCACTCCAATACCTTGACTTTGTTGTCCTTAAGCCATTTTTCCACAACTTTGAAAGTATGCTTGGGGTCATTGTCCATTTGGAAGACCCATTTGCGACCAAGCTTTGACTTCCTGACTGATGTCTTGAGATGTTGCTTCAATATATCCACAAAATGTTCCTACCTCATGATGCCATCTATTTTGTGAAGTGCACTAGTCCCTCCTGCAGCAATGCACCCCCACAACATGATGCTGCCACCCCCGTGCTTCACGTTTGGGATGGTGTTCTTCGGCTTGCAAGCCTCCCCCTTTTTCCTTCAAACATATCGATGTTCATTATGGCCAAACAGTTCTATTTTTGTTTCATCAGACCAGAGAACATTACTCCAAAAAGTACAATCTTTGTCCCCATATGCAGTTGCAAACAGTAGTCTGGCTTTTTTCTGACAGTTTTGGAGCAGTGGCTTCTTCGTTGCTGAGCGGCCCTTCAGGTTATGTCGATATAGGACTCGTTTTACTGTGGATATAGATACTTTTGTACCTGTTTCCTCCAGCATCTTCACAAGTACCTTTGCTGTTGTTCTGGGATTGAATTGCACTTTTCGCACTAAAGTACGTTAATCTCTAGGAGACAGAACACATCTCCTTCCTGAGCGGTATGACGGCTGTGTGGTCCCATGGTGTTTATACTATTGTTTGTACAGATTAACGTGGCACCGTCAGGTGTTTGGAAATTGCTCCCAAGGATGAACCAGACTTGTGAAAGTCTACAATTTGTTTTCTGATGTCTTGGCCGATTTCTTTTGATTTTCCCATGACGTCAAGCAAAGAGGCACTGAGTTTGAAGGTAGGCCTTGAAATACATCCACAGGTACACCTCCAATTGACTCAAATTATGTCAATTAGCCTATCAGAAGCTTCTAATGCCATGACATCATTTTCTGGAATTTTCCAAGCTGTTTAAAGGCACACTCAACTTAGTGTATGTAAATGTCTGACCCACTGGAATTGTGATACAGTGAATTATAAGTGAAATAATCTGTCTGTAAACAATTGTTGTAAAAATTACTTGTGTCATGCACAAAATAGATGTCCTAACCGACTTGCCAAAACTATAGTTTGTCAACAAGAAATTTGTGGAGTGGTTCAAAAACTAGTTTTAATGACTCCAACCAAAGTGTATGTAAACCTCCGACTTCAACTGTATGTCTCTTTACCAGCAAGTTTCTTGCAGTAAGTGGCCGGCTCCATTGTAGGGTAATTGTGAGCTTGACTTCTCCTGCTGCACCATAGACAATAGAAATAAAGAGACGCACACACACACACACACGCACACACGCACGCACGCACGCACGCACGCACGCACGCACGCACGCACGCACGCACACACACACACACACACACACACAGCAAATTAACTATGGGACCTTGGGGGTGGTTTATGAGCAGTTGAACCTGAGGGGTTCTGACAAGGCCTCTCTCTAGTAAGGGGCTAAGTTGCATCAAACATGCAGCTGGGAAACACGAGGCAACTCATCAGCTAACCAATAAAACTCCTTCTTAATCTGTAGCGCACTGGGTTCACATACTCCGAATACAACAGGTATAGATAGACCTTACAGTGAATTGCTTACTTACAAGCCATTAACCAACACTGCAGTTTTAAGAAAAATAAGTGTTAAGTAAAAAATGCATGTAAAATTTGTTGTACAAAAATAACAGTAACAAATAATTAAAGAGCAGCAGTAAAATAACAATAGCGAGGCTTTATACAGGGGATACCGGTACAGAGTCAATGTGTGGGGGCATCGGTTAGTAGAGGTAATTGTGGTAATATGTACATGTAGGTAGTGTTAAAGTGACTATGCATAAATAATAAACAGAGAGTAGCAGCAGCGTAAAGTGGTGGGGTTAGAGTGTTGGACTAGTAACCGAAAGGTTGCAAGATCGAATCCCCAAGCTGACAAGGTAAAAATCTGTTTTTCTGCTCCTGAACAAGGCAGTTAACCCCACTGTTCCTTGGCTGCTGTTGAAAATAAAAATGTGTTCTTATTAACTAACTTGCATAGTTAAATAAAGGTCCAAAATAAAATACAGGGAATTGGGCTAGGATGTTTTATGACATAGTTACGTTGTGGTGCTGGGATGACCCATATTTACTGTGATGTTATGGTGTCCTGGGGGTTGTATTCTCCCAGATGTCCACTCACACATCTCTAACAGCACCTGCTGCAGGGATTACATCTGTCTGATAAGACAAGGACAGGAAGGGAGGGAGGGGGCGAGAGAGAGGAGAGGGGGAGGGGAAGGGATATTGGCATGGGGGAAGAAGAGATAAAGCGATAGAGAATCAGGAATGAGGAGGGAAATTACAGTGGTAAAACCAATTGCAGGAAAGAGTGGGTGAATGAGAGAGAGTCTATTGTAATCAAATGTAATAATCTCCTTCACAACAGCCTCAATCTGAACTGGTGGAACTGACAAATCCCCAGAGATAGTCATACCAGACATGGCTGCATCATTGTGTGTGTGTGTGTGTGTGTGTGTGTGTGTGTGTGTGTGTGTGTGTGTGTGTGTGTGTGTGTGTGTGCGGGCCATTTCAGACATGGCTGTACCATGATTAACCAGAGACATTACACTGTTAAAAAGAGTCAAAGGGAGAGTTACAGCAATACTGTACCAATGTAATAAAGGGACATGACGGGTAGGTCAACACAGGATTACATTACGATGGCATTTAGGGAAGAATCCATCTGCAGTTATGATACACAGAGACTGAAGCGGCAACGCCACACTTCCCAAAACACTTGATCACTGCTATAATACATTGCCACCTAAGGTCCAGCAAGTGGAATTACAGTAAAGGAATCGTGTGTTCACAATCCCGTCCACTAGGTGGTGAGAAACACCAGCAAATACAGCCAAAAGCTGAGGAAATCTGTTGAAGTGAACAGATTTCCTCAGCTTTTGGCTGTATTTGCTGGTGTTTCTCACCACTTAGTGGACGGGATTGTGTATTACACATCAGAAACTAACGATAAGGATCAAGCTGGGTTTGCACACTCACAAACCAAAACACATTCCGTAAAAAAGATCAACATGTATTTGTGTTAATAATACATTCATTCAATTTGAAAACGGTTCAAAATAATAATTAAAGGATGTTTTTACTGCCACATGATCAAAAACAAAATTGATTCTCCACTATTGATGCTCCACACTATTGTGTGTGTGTGTGCGTGCGTGCGTGTGTGTGTGTTTGTGCGTGTATGCGTGCGTGCGTGTGCTTATTTTCTCTTTGAGCAAATGATTTGCTCTCTATCAGTGTTGCCTTCCTGTATGAAACTGTGGAGTCTCAATGTGCTGCAGCGTAGTCTCTGATGTGGCTCATTAGTTGTTGTTGTGGTAAACACACACACACACACACACACACACCAGCCACATGCCTTCCTCATTCACTAGACTTCAGCAATACATCAGATGACTCAATAAGTCTGCTGACATAACTGTTGCGCTAGTACCTTCTTTAATATTTCTTATTTTTTTATATATATTTTTATCTATCACCGTACACCATCTAGCCAATGTGTTTATCTTGATGTTACCATGGTAACAGACATCGACATGCCACACACAGTTTGTGTCTGTGTCTGCTAGTTCTGTGAGGTGAGAACAGCCATACAGTAGCTGTCTTTGTTTCAATAGAGGAGTCTGTAAAAATGCTAATTAGCTGTCGTGCTGCTGGAAGGGCGAGATGATTGTGCTCACTAAATGATGAAAAGAAACTACATTAATCACCATGTCTACTGTAGGAGAACCTTATATTGTGAGAGAGAGAAAGTCAGAGAGAGGTTTTCCGTGACACAATGTGTCTTAAAGACATGCTTTTAACGCGGTATGCAGAATGTGTCCTCCTTTTAGTTGTTGCCTGTAGACCACCTGCACTAAACCCCCTGTTGGGCAGACAGTAAAGGACACTTATTAAGTCTGTCACTTCAAAAAAGTACTTAAAGTAAGTGAGCATCCATTCTACACTTTCTCCAAGGAAGCCATAGCTTAGACTGCTGTACAATAAACAAGCAACAAGTCCAATATTTCTCTGTGGTCTTCTGTGATCATCTGGGATTCCTTGTGATCATGACGTTGTCTGTCATGGTTAGTGTGATCCGGTAGGGTTATGTCTCCGTAGGCTGATGTCTCTGTAGGGTTGTGATCTAAGGGACTGGTAGGAGATCTGAGTCTGTATGTATCTAGCATCTCAGAGTAGGAGTGCTGATCTAGGATCAGGTTGCCCCTGTCCCTATGATCTAGAAGGCTAAACTGATCCTAAGTCAGGTCTGCTACTCTGAGACGCTTGATACGTAAGGCCCCTGGTTAGGTCTTCTCTATTTAGTAAGTGTTGTGACGAGGATGGTGATATATGGCAAGGTAGGCAGTGTTTGTTCTGTGTCTAAATGAGGGTTGGTGAGTCATTGAGAGAGTGCAGGCTGTTGAGGCTGGCTGACTGACAGTATCGGTTTGACTCTGCCTGGAGAATTGAGCAGAGAAGAGCGACCTTCATATTCTCCTGTGGAAGATATCAGTCACACACACACACACACACACACACACACACACACACACACACACACACACACACACACACACACACACACACACACACACACACACACAACTTACACCGGCTTATGTTTGCCTCTCTCTCTCTCGTTCTCTCTGTCTCTGTCTCTCTGTATCTCTTTCTGTCTATGTCTCTGTCTCTGTCTCTGTCTGTCTCTCTTTCTGTCTCTGTCTCTCTTTCTGTCTCTGTCTCTGTCTATGTCTCTGTCTCTGTCTCTGTCTCTGTCTCTGTCTCTCTTTCTGTCTGTCTCTGTATTTGTCTCTGTCTCTGTCTCTCTTTCTGTCTCTGTCTCTGTCTCTCTCTCTTTCTGTCTGTCTCTGTATTTGTCTCTGTCTCTCTTTCTGTCTGTCTCTGTATTTGTCTCTGTCTCTGTCTCTCTCTCTTTCTGTCTGTCTCTGTCTCTGTCTCTCTTTCTGTCTGTCTCTGTATTTGTCTCTGTCTCTGTCTCTCTTTCTGTCTATGTCTGTCTCTGTCTCTGTCTCTCTTTCTGTCTATGTCTCTGTATTTGTCTCTGTCTCTGTCTCTCTTTCTGTCTATGTCAAATCAAATCAAATTTATTCATATAGCCCTTTGTACATCAGCTGATATCTCAAAGTGCTGTACAGAAACCCAGCCTAAAACCCCAAACAGCAAGCAATGCAGGTGTAAAAGCATGTCTCTGTATTTGTCTCTGTCTCTGTCTCTCTTTCTGTCTCTGCTGTACAGAAACCCAGCCTAAAACCCCAAACAGCAAGCAATGCAGGCGTAAAAGTATGTCTCTGTATTTGTCTCTGTCTCTGTCTCTCTTTCTGTCTCTGTCTCTGTCTTTGTATTTGTCTCTGTCTGTTTCTGTCTTCTGTCTGTCTATGTCTCTTTTTCCTGTCTCCGTTTCTGTCTCTGTCTCTGTCTTTGTATTTGTCTCTGTTTCTGTTTCTGTCTTCTGTCTGTCTATGTCTCTTTTTCCTGTCTCCGTTTCTGTCTCTGTCTCTGTCTTTGTATTTGTCTCTGTTTCTGTTTCTGTCTTCTGTCTGTCTATGTTTCTCTTTCTGTCTCTGTCTCTGTATTTGTATTTGTCTCTGTTTCTGTCTCTGTCTTTCTATTTGTCTCTGTTTCTGTTTCTGTCTTCTGTCTATGTCTCTTTTTCCTGTCTCCGTTTCTGTCTCTGTCTCTGTCTTTGTATTTGTCTCTGTCTGTTTCTGTTTCTGTCTCTGTTTCTGTCTCTGTCAATTCAATTCAATTCAATTCAAGGGCTTTATTGGCATGGGAAACATGTGTTAACATTGCCAAAGCAAGTGAGGTAGACAACATACAAAGTGAATATATAAAGTGAAAAACAACAAAAATTAACAGTAAACATTACACATACAGAAGTTTCAAAACAGTAAAGACATTACAAATGTCATATTATATATATATATATATACAATGTACAAATAGTTAAAGGACACAAGATAAAATGAATAAGCATAAATATGGGTTGTATTTACAATGGTGTTTGTTCTTCACTGGTTGCCCTTTTCTCGTGGCAACAGGTCACATATCTTGCTGCTGTGATGGCACACTGTGGAATTTCACCCAAAAGATATGGGAGTTTTTCAAAATTGGATTTGTTTTCGAATTCTTTGCGGATCTGTGTAATCTGGGGGAAATATGTCTCTCTAATATGGTCATACATTGGGCAGGAGGTTAGGAAGTGCAGCTCAGTTTCCACCTCATTTTGTGGGCAGTGAGCACATAGCCTGTCTTCTCTTGAGAGCCATGTCTGCCTACGGCGGCCTTTCTCAATAGCAAGGCTATGCTCACTGAGTCTGTACATAGTCAAAGCTTTCCTTAATTTTGGGTCAGTCACAGTGGTCAGGTATTCTGCCGCTGTGTACTCTCTGTGTAGGGCCAAATAGCATTCTAGTTTGCTCAGTTTTTTTGTTAATTCTTTCCAATGTGTCAAGTAATTATCTTTTTGTTTTCTCATGATTTGGTTGGGTCTAATTGTGCTGTTGTCCTGGGGCTCTGTAGGGTGTGTTTGTGTTTGTGAACAGAGCCCCAGGACCAGCTTGCTTAGGGGACTCTTCTCCAGGTTCATCTCTCTGTAGGTGATGGCTTTGTTATGGAAGGTTTCTGTCTCTGTCTTTGTATTTGTCTCTGTTTCTGTTTCTGTCTTCTGTCTGTCTATGTCTATTTTTCCTGTCTCCGTTTCTGTCTCTGTCTCTGTCTTTGTATTTGTCTCTGTTTCTGTTTCTGTTTCTGTTTCTGTTTCTGTCTCTGTTTCTGTCTCCGTTTCTGTCTCTGTCTCTGTCTTTGTATTTGTCTCTGTCTGTTTCTGTTTCTGTCTCTGTTTCTGTCTCTGTCTCTGTCTCTGTCTTTGTATTTGTCTCTGTCTGTCTTTGTTTCTGTCTCTGTTTCTGTCTCCGTTTCTGTCTCTGTCTCTGTCTTTGTATTTGTCTCTGTCTGTTTCTGTCTATGTATCTTTTTCTGTCTCCGTTTCTGTCTCTGTCTTTGTATTTGTCTCTGTCTGTTTCTGTCTCTGTCTCTGTCTCTGTCTCTGTCTCTGTCTCTGTCTCTGTCTTTGTATTTGTCTCTGTCTGTCTCTGTTTCTGTCTATGTATCTTTTTCTGTCTCCGTTTCTGTCTCTGTCTTTGTATTTGTCTCTGTCTGTTTCTGTTTCTGTCTCTGTTTCTGTCTCTGTCTCTGTCTTTGTATTTGTCTCTGTCTGTCTCTGTTTCTGTCTCTGTCTCTGTCTCTGTCTTTGTATTTGTCTCTGTCTGTCTCTGTTTCTGTCTATGTATCTTTTTCTGTCTCCGTTTCTGTCTCTGTCTTTGTATTTGTCTCTATCAATGTTTCTGTCTCTGTTATGCCTCTGTCTCTAATTCTGTGTATGTCTGTCTCTGTCTCTTTCATCTATCTCTTTATTTGTTTGTGTCTATGTCTGTCAATCTCTGTCTTTGTTTTTGTCTTTGTCTCTGTCTCTGTTTCTGTATCTGTATTAGGCTCTGAATCTCTCATTCTCGCCATGTCTTGTACTTACTCTTTGTTTCACTTTGTTTCTCCCATGTGTGTGAAAGTTTAATTCAGTGAAACTAAAGGGCATTCTGAGTCATATTATTCACAATGAGCACAATATGTGTGTAGAGCAGAACTAGCTGGTTGACAGTGAGTGAAAATAGTGAATATTGTGATAAACAGTAGTGGTTAGTAGAATAAATGCAGTAGGAAAGAATATATTCCCAAAAACCATTGTGACAATTTCTGTGGAATTTCAGAATTATGTGCGATAATACAACGAGTGGTTCTAATCCTGAATGCTGATTTGTTAAAACCGCATTCCAGCTGGTGTCTTTTCCACAAGTTACCACCAGCTAAATCTATGATGTTACTGTAAAACACCCATTTACTCTGTTCCATCTGACTGTGCAATCCACTGTCTAATCAGCCTAGCCAGGCAATTTATAAACACCACTATAAAAAGCATTTAGACATTATTTAGACGTTATCTCACATTTCTTTTTAGACTAATATTTAGTTTTCAACAGCAGAGATTTGTATAAACCTTGCTGTCTGTCTCTCCCACATTTTCAACATTGTTTCAATATTCAAATTCGATTTCCAGCTGTCCCATAGTAATGAACATGTCGTGAGTCGGAACGAGACCGACAGATAGACAGGCAACAGTTTTCAGCCGGTCGAAATCATGAATCAGCTGGCATCATTTTTATGGATATATACAAAGAAATGACAATTGAAAAAAAGATCAAATTAAGCAAAGTGCAGCTAGTTTGCCGTCTTTCCAGCTTCAGTTTGAAGTGATTGTGTTAGCGGTGTTGTTGGCTAGCTCCTCTGAACAACAGTGTCCAGCTTCAGTTTGAAGTGATTGTGTTAGCGGTGTTGTTGGCTAGCTCCTCTGAACAACAGTGTCCAGCTTCAGTTTGAAGTGATTGTGTTAGCGGTGTTGTTGGCTAGCTCCTCTAAACAACAGTGTCCAGCTTCAGTTTGAAGTGATTGTGTTAGCGGTGTTGTTGGCTAGCTCCTCTGAACAACAGTGTCCAGCTTCAGTTTGAAGTGATTGTGTTAGCGGTGTTGTTGGCTAGCTCCTCTGAACAACAGTGTCCAGCTTCAGTTTGAAGTGATTGTGTTAGCGATGTTGTTGGCTAGCTCCTCTGAACAACAATGTGCTGACGAGAGCACGCCTCATTAGCTCATTGTTATGGATGTGTCCAAATAAATGTAACTAGAAAACAGCTTAAAAAATATTGTTGTTATTCTGGCTGCACTGTTTGACGTGACTGTAAGTTAGCTAGGCTAGTTAGCGAGCACTGGATAAGAACGTTGCCAGCCAGAACGGCTATGGAACATTTAAAACGAACGACTGGGATACAGATACAGAACAAAAGAATGACTGGGTCACGTCTCAACAGCAGCAGTGTTCCTGTATTATCCCTCCCTCTGTCTCTATCTCTCTCTCTGGCCCCGCAGCTTAAGAGTTATTCAGACTCACTCAGATGCTGACACTGGCAGAGATATTAGATCAAAAAAGAAAGTGTGTGTGTGTTTGTGCGTGTGCGTATGTCTGTAAGAAAGGAATGTTTTTGTGTGAGTGTCTCCTAACATTGTCTGACATGCTGTATTGTAGACTCTACTGTAGGTATGTGGAGGTGGATTGATTCAGGTGTCTATCTCTAGGTTTGTGGATGGGGATTGATTCAGGTGAGTCTCTAGGTCTGTGGAAGTGGATTGATTCAGGTGAGTCTCTAGGTCTGTGGAGGTGGATTGATTCAGGTGTCTATCTCTAGGTTTGTGGATGGGAATTGATTCAGGTGAGTCTCTAGGTCTGTGGAGGTGGATTGATTCAGGTGTCTGTCTCTAGGTTTGTGGATGGGGATTGATTCAGGTGTCTGTCTCTAGGTCTGTGGAGGTGGATTGATTCAGGTGTCTGTCTATAGGTCTGTGGAGGGGGATTGATTCAGGTGTCTGTCTCTAGGTCTGTGGAAGGGGATTGATTCAGGTGAGTCTAGGTCTGTGGAGGGGGATTGATTCAGGTGTCTGTCTCTAGGTCTGTGGAGGGGAATTGATTCAGGTGTCTGTCTCTAGGTCTGTGGAGGGGAATTGATTCAGGTGTCTGTCTCTAGGTCTGTGGAGGGGGATTGATTCAGGTGTCTGTCTCTAGGTCTGTGGAGGGGAATTGATTCAGGTGTCTGTCTCTAGGTTTGTGGATGGGGATTGATTCAGGTGTCTGTCTCTAGGTCTGTGGAGGTGGATTGATTCAGGTGTCTGTCTCTAGGTCTGTGGAAGGGGATTGATTCAGGTGAGTCTAGGTCTGTGGAGGTGGATTGATTCAGGTTTCTGTCTCTAGGTCTGTGGAGGTGGATTGATTCAGGTTTCTGTCTCTAGGTCTGTGGAGCGGGATTGGTTCAGGTGTCTGTCTCTAGGTCTGTGGAAGGGGATTGATTCAGGTGTCTGTCTCTAGGTCTGTGGAAGGGGATTGATTCAGGTGAGTCTAGGTCTGTGGGGGTGAATTGGTTCAGGTGTGTCTCTATGTCTGTGGAGGTGGATTGATTCAGGTGAGTCTCTAGGTCTGTGGAGGTGGATTGTTTCAGGTTTCTGTCTATAGGTCTGTGGAGGGGGATTGATTCAGGTGTCTGTCTCTAGGTTTGTGGAAGGGGATTGATTAAGGTGTCTGTCTCTATGTCTGTGGAGGTGGATTGATTCAGGTGTCTGTCTCTAGGTCTGTGGAAGGGGATTGATTCAGGTGTCTGTCTCTAGGTCTGTGGAAGGGGATTGATTCAGGTGAGTCTAGGTCTGTGGGGGTGAACTGATTCAGGTGTGTCTCTATGTCTGTGGAGGTGGATTGATTCAGATGAGGCTCTATGTCTGTGGGAGTGCTAAATAAATTGTTGAGTCACAAAACGTTGTTTCTAAATTGACCCTGGTCAACGTAATCATAGCTGCATTTCTGGGAGCAATAACAATAACTGTCATCATCATCATCACCGCATCACTGTATTGCACTAATCACACACACACACACACACACACACACACACACACACACACACACACACACACACACACACACACACACACACACACACACACACATGTGCATGTGTGTGTTTGTGTAGTGTGTGTAGGGGGGGTGTAGGGGGGTTTATCTGTAGGGGGGTGTATCTAGCGGGTGGAGGGGTCTTCTCACACTCAGTCATGCCACTCACATAAACCATGGCCTTCCAGGAAGAAATGGGCAGTTTCAGTCGCTACTTTACGTAACTTTACCCCCAGAGGAGTAACGTCATCTATGGTCCCCCGAATCAAAACTGCCTTGCTTGCACTTCTCTGCGGGGTTGTGGAACTAAAACATTCTATTAATAAGCATGGTGACTGTGAGAGAGTGTGTGTGTCTGTGTGTGTGTGTCCGTGTGTGTGTGTGTGCGTGTGTGCGCGCGTGTGTGCACGCGTGTGTGCGCGCGTGTGTGCGTGTGTGTGTGTGCGTGTGTGTGCGTGTGTGTGTGTGTGTGTACGCAAACGTTCGTGAAAGGTGCAGCTTGAAAGTCCATCGAGCTGAGCAGTGGTAAACCCCGGAACGTACATCGTGGCTTGTGGCTCAAAACAACTCATCCCACAGTAGTACGCTATGACACAGTAGTGTGTGTGGCAATGTTCATACTGTAAGAAATACCGGCACCATTACCGTAGGCAAAAGGTAATACAGTTACTATAGGATGACTAGTGTCTAACTTTGTTTTAAAGGTGCAAGAGTTCACCAGCACTAAGTGAACATTTTACATTTACATTTTAGTCATTTAACAGATGCTCCTATTTAGAAAGGGAAAGGGGGATACCTAGTCAATTGTACAATTGAATGCATTCAACTGAAATGTGTCTTTCGCATTTAACCCAACCCATCTGAATCAGAGAGGTGCGGGGGGGCTGCCTCAATCGTCATCCATTAGAGCAACTTACTGTTAGTGCATTCATCTTAATGAGCGACTGCCCATAAAAAGACACTAATCCCTTTCGAAACAGCATACGTGGCATCAAAATGAGTCAGAAACATTTATTCTAGTGTCAAGATTTACTACAAAGTGTAAATAGGATAATTTGGGTTATAAAGTCAGTCTCATCTAAAACGGAGTTTAGAACCTCAGTGTGTCACAATGAGTAAAGGTAAGTTGGGTTTGGATTACAATTGTCAACAAATCATGCATCCTTTTGCCAAGCTCCACATGCAAATCACCCCTCCATCCACTTCACTTCGCTTCACTGGATGGGGCTTCATCGTCCACAATGCATTTAAAGGATCCACAGCCAATGTTCTATGGTTTGCATGCCCTGCCGAAGGACATAGTATATGGTCGAAATAGGTGCTTGGAGTTCATCGGTCCCCAAGTCTGCACCAGTAACACTAGCTTGGTTTGCAATGACCGATGGTGGTGAGATACTAGAATATAATGACCTCTCTGGTATAACTTAGATAACGTTATTTCTGGTTATGTAGCTAGGTAGCTATGTTTTGATAAAGCGAGGCAGGCTAGCTAATGTTAGCTAGCAAGGAAGGCTAGCTAACATTTTAGCTACCTCATTACAACTTAGTTAGGTCGTAGCTCATACAAGTGTATTGTGTATTGTCTAGATACTGCTGGCTATGTAACGTTATCATTTGATAATGCTAGTGAGACAGGCTAGCTAATGTTCGCTAGATAGCTAGCATTAGCTTACATATCGCATTTGCAAATTAGTTCGTAACTCATACAAGTGTATTCTGTATTGTCTAGGTCAAAACTAAATAATGGATGCAGCTATGGTGGTAGATAACTCATGTCTGACACTCAACACAACGGAGAGAGATCTGACACTCAACACAACGGAGAGAGATCTGACACTCAACACAACGGAGAGAGATCTGACACTCAACACAACGGAGAGAGATCTGACACTCAACACAACGGAGAGAGATCTGACACTCAACACAACGGAGAGAGATCTGACACTCAACACAACGGAGAGAGATCTGACACAACACATCCACAATGTGGGACTGATTACTAATAATACAGTACATCAGAAATGTTCACTCTTTGCAACACCCTTTTCATTCCATGTGTCACTGATGAACTCTGCCACAACACTGCCTATTTCTACAGATGGAGAGGACTGTAGATGCTTTTGCCAGATGGCAGCCTCATTGTTTGATGGGGAGACCATAATTGGGTAGGTTTTATCTGACCTGTTCAAACTGACCTGTTTGTGTGTCAGATATTACCTATCCTAACTGCCATTGGTAATAGAAAAGTTACTATGTGTTTATGTGTTCACAGAAACATGTATGGAGCCAGAGCATGGAGACTTGCATGATGATGTATAGACGGGCTTGATACTGATGTCTCTAAATGGTGTCGGGGTGAGGAGGGGGTGCAACGGGGAGAGCTGTGGGATTATTTAAGATACTCTTTGAAGAGGTATGGTTTCAGAGGTTTTGGGAAGATGGGCAGAGACTCTGCTCTCCTAGCACCAGAGGGAAGCTGGTTCCACCAGGAGAGAGAAGAGCTTGGACTGGGCTGAGCGGGAGCTGCCCTCCGGTAAGGGTGGGAGGGCCAAGAGACCAGAGGTGACAGAACAGAGTGCTCGGGTTTGGGTGTAGGGTTTGAACAAAGCCTGAAGGTAGGGAGGGGCAGTTCCTCTTGCTGCCTCGTAGGCAAGTACCATGGTCTTGTAGTGGATACAAACGTTGACTGGAAGCCAATGGAGTGTGCGGAGGTGTGGTGTGACATGGGAGAAATTGGGAAGGTTGAACACCAGGCGGGCTGCAGGGTTCTGGATCAGTTGCAAGGGTTTGATGGCACAGCCGGGGGCCTCAGCAAACAGCGAGTTGCAGCAGTCCAGGAGGGAAATGACACTTGTTTGGATTAGGACCTGCACCGCTTCCTGTGTGAGCAGGCAGGCCTTCCCTGAAGAGCATCTCCATCTTGTCGGGATTGATATCTGCCAGGCATGCAGAGATGTATGTCGCCAACTGGGTGTCAGAAGGGGGGAGGAGAAAAATAGTTGCGTGACATCCGTATAGCAATGATAGGAGAGACCATGGAACCTCCCACTGCCCTTGTCAGATGCAAACTCTATACAGATTGCATCATCTCGAAATCTGTATATTGAATATCTGCACTCAGCACTGCCTCCTAACTAAATATTTAATCAAAGCAATGTAACATATCACATAGGTCTTTGCCGTTTAATATGACTCAAAAATGTTCTATTACAGCATATTGGATGACTGTCATTCCTATTCCATTCTCCAAGCTCAATATAACATCGATAGTGTCACGCCTGCTCCAGCTTCCCCTCTCTGGCGCTCGTGGGTGCCAGGCTGTCCTTCATTACGCACACCTGTCACCATCATCAGCGCTCATTGGATTCACCTGGACTCCTTTACTTTGTTGATTGCCCCTCTATAGCTGTCTTCTCCTCAGTTTGTTCCCCGTGTCAGCATTATTGTTGTTTTGTTTTCCCCTGTCCAGACACTATCCATATTCTGTTCCTGTCCATGTTTTATTAAATGTTTACTCCCTGTACTTGTTTCTTGTCTCCAGTGTCTGTCCTTAAGAATGCTGACACAACTATTTGAGGGATTTCGTGTTTTTAATTTTTGGCTGTGATGTCGGGTATATTGGGTGACATATGCTGCCACCAATGGAATCGGGGGTGCCTCAGCTGGCTCGTCGGGCTTCCACGTCTTAGCTGGCTCGAGAGGTTTCCTTGCCTCAGTTGGATTGGCAAGCTCCCATCCCACGTCATGCCTCAGCCGGTTCGTCGGGCTCCTACGACTCAGTCGGCTCATCAGGCTCCAATCCCACATCATGCCGAAGCCATCCCATCAGGCTCCCACGCCTCAGCCGGCTCGTCAGGCTCCCATGCCTCAGCAGGATCGTCAAGCTTTCACACCTCAGTCTGATCGTCAGGTTCCTACAACTCAACTGGCTCCTCGGGCTCCCACGCCTCAGCCGGCTCCTCTGGCTTCTACGCTTCACCCGGCTAGTCCAGCACCATGCCTCAGCAGGCCCGTCAAGCTCATCTAGGTGTGACGCCGGGTGGCGACTGTCACACCTGCTCCCGCCTCCCCTCTCTGTCACCATCATTACGCACTCATTGGATTCACCTGGACTCCTTTACTTTGTTGATTGCCCGTCTTTATCTGTCTGCTCCTCAGTTTGTTCCCCGTGTCAAGTCAACATAGCTACTAGAACTAATGAGTTAGTAAACCTGCTACAATAATGCAGTACAGTATACAGTTAGCAGGCAGTTTAACCGTTACATTGGTGCACCCAGTTGGCATTAATTAATAAAACCAAAAGCTTGCCTTGGAAGAGTTCCAGTGTTGAATAGCCATAGCCAGCTAGGTAACATAGCATCCCTCTCTGTTTGAGTCAGATGTTTGAGTAGGCTAAACTAGCTAGGTACATTCACTAGCTAAGTAAGTGAAAGTGAAAAAAAACTATTTCTCTCTCTCTTTTGCTTCTCTTTCAACTATTGTCTTTTGAGTCAACTACTCACCACATTTTCTATACAGTACTGCAGTTCTAGCTAGCTGTAGCGTATGCTTTCAGTACTAGATTCATTCTTTGATCCTTTAATTGGGTGGACAACATGTCAGTTCATGCTGCACAAGCTCTGATAGGTCGGAGGACATCCCCCGAAAGTTGTCATAATTACTGTGTAAGTCTATGGAAGGGGGTCAGAACCACAAGCCTCATAGGTTTTTACAGTAGTCAATGTACCCAGAGGAGGATGGAAACTACCTATCCTCCGGCTACATCATGGTGTTACCTTAAATAATGCTTTTGAGTCTACTGTACACCTTCATTGCAAAACAATGTGTTTTAATCAATTATTTTGTGGCATGTGAATATATTTAGTATAGTTTTCTCTAAAAAAGGATACGTTTTTTGAATGTTTCACTATTTTTATTTTTATGAAATTCACTGAGGAGGATGGTCCTCCCTTTCCTCCACTGATGGGCTTGCATGTGAGTACTGTAAATCTGTGACCTCTTCCTAATGATGTTGATAAAGAGGGACAGATGCATTTTCGTGCCGTTTTGGCTTTTCCCCTGGCGATTCCATTCACAGAATCCTTCTGCTAGTCTCTTTCCCTGGGTGGCACCCGGTGGATTATGCCCACGCCCCCGGGCCTGGTCACGGATAGCGCAAATAAACGGCTAATCGGGTATCAAACCAGTGGAGGGGAAAAAGCGCCTCCGCTCTGTGTCTCATTCATTATTCACAGGCAGCAAATGAATTTGTTAAAGTGGGAACACTCAATTATAGATGAGAGATAGGGAAGGCAGAGAGAGAAAGGAGGGTGTAAATAGACAGGGGGGGTAGAGAGAGAGGGCAGGCAGAGCGAGAGAGGAGAGAGGAGAGAGGAGAGAGAGAGAGAGAGAGAGAGGGTGAGAAAGAAAGAAAGAAAGTACGAACGAACGAAAGAGAAAGGAGGAAGAGGCAGAAGAGGAAGGGGGTGTGATGAGAAGAACCCACCCAGTATGCAGCAGTTTTCTAGCATATTAGTGAACATTACAGCAGCTTTTATGAAACAGCTTTCACATGCACATACAAGCCCACAGAAATATATCACACAGGCCGGAGAAACCTCCGCAGGTTAAATACAACTTTCATACTGCTCTTACATAGCCAGATTCAAACACCACACTTCCTCTCGCCAATACAACAACTCACACATGTCAACACAAACACACGTTTGTCCATCTGAGTATTTCCTCATTGAAAGTATTAACTAGAGATAATATGGAGATGGAAAAATCCAATGGCAGCCATTTTTATTGTTTAGATGAAGCCTTATAGACTGAGTCTAAGACCACCACATCCATACTATACAACATTCAAACACTATGTTAAAAGAGATTGTTTGGTAATGACTCCTGGTTCATTGTGGTTCACCTTTGTAATATTGGTGTTTACCCTTTACTATCTCTCTATGTGTT